>NC_143050.1:37432500-37440000 GCF_057628025.1 Oncorhynchus mykiss | reverse complement strand
TTTCACCTCTGTGTCAAATAGTGTGAGTCCTGGGGCTGGAGATTGGTCCAACATGTCTGCTAATTCATTGATATAAATGTTGAAAAGATTTGGACTCAAATTGCAGCCTTGTCTCACACCTCGACATTGTGAAAAAAATTCTGTTCTTTGGTTTTTGATTTTTATTGCACACTTATTTTCTGTGTACATACATTTTATTAAGTCATACACCTTACCACCAAGCCCACTTTGTAGAATTTTGTAGAATAGCCCTTCGTGCCAAATCGAATCAAATGCTTTTTTAAAGTCAATAAAGCAAGCAAAGATTTTGCCCTCTTTTTTTTGGTGGACGTGTTTATTAATTAGTGTGTGTAAGGTGTATATATGGTCAGTAGTGCGATGGTTAGGGAGAAAGCCAATTTGACATTTACTTATTACATTTTTTTCTTGAAGAAAGGTTTGAATTCTTGAATTCAAAATGCTACAGAAAATCTTTCCCAAGTTACTGTTGACGCAAATTCCCCTGTAATTATTGGGGTCTGATTTGTCTCCACTTTTGTGGATAGGGGAGATGAGCCCCTGGTTCCAGACATCAGGGAAGCAGCCAGAAGTTAAAACCATGTTGAACAATTTAAGCACAGCATTTTGCAACTCAGGTGTGCTGTTTTTCAGCATTTCATTTCTGATGTTGTCTACACCACAAGCCTTTTTTGATTTAATAGATTTTAGCTTTTCATTTAGTTCTTGTTGGGTTATTGGGTAATCTAATGGATTTTGGTTGTTTTTAATGACTGATTCAAGGATGTTCAATTTTTCTTTAATTTCTAATTGGTTCTGTTGTAAGTCTTTTTGTGGGATGTTTTTGTATAGATTATCAAAGTAAGTTTTCCAAATTCCTACATCTTGTATGGCTAATTCTTGTGGCTTTGTTGTGCTTAAATTGTTCCACATGTCCCAGAACTGATTTTGGTCAATTGCGTTTTCAATTTCATCAAGTGTCTTGTTGGTATAATTCAATTTCTTGCATTTCAGTGTTTGTTTATACTGTTTCAGAGTTTCAAAGTATTCATATCGTAGCTCTGGGTTGTTTTGCTGCTTATGTTTTTTGTTTGACATTTGTCTTAGGTGTTTTCTAATTGTTTTACATTCATTATCAAACCATTTGTCAGAAACATTTAAATTTTTGCTTCTGATGTTGCATTTTCTCAAATTTGCTTTCGATGCTGCTTTTTGGAATATGCAGTTGATGTTTTGAGTAGCCAAATTGACACCATCTTTATTGTTTTGGTACTGTGAGTTATTGAAAAACTGTATAGAGTTCATCATTTCATTTGAGTTCAATGTTTCAATGAATGCCTCTGCACTGTTTGGAGCCCATCTGAACGATTGGTTTATGTTGTAAAGTTTATTGGGCTGTTTTTTTGAATGAATATTGCCGGTTAATTTCTTCAGAAACACGTTTATCTGACTGTGATCTGACAATGGTGTCTGTGGTCTGACAGTGAATGCACTAATGGAGGAGGGGTCAATGTCAGTGATGGCATAATCGACTACACTTGTCCCAAGAGCTGAGCAGTAAGTAAACTGACCTAAAGAGTCCCCTCTGATTCTACCATTAAGCATGTACAGGCCTAAGGCTCGACAGAGATGTACTAACTCTTTTCCATTTTTGTTCAGTATTTGGTCAGGACTGTTTCTATTATTTATAATAGGGCTACTGTACAAGGAGGGGTGTCCAAATATGTGGTGGTTACCTCCCGCATCAGTGTAGTCAGGCTCAGAACCTGTTCTTGCATTGAAATCTCCACAAAGAAGCACTTTACCCTGCGCCTGAAATGTAATGATTTCTGTCTGGAGATTGTCAAAAAACTGATCATCATAATATGATGAATCTGAAGGAGGAGCATAAGCTGCACATATGTATACATCATTGTCACA
The DNA here is from genome assembly GCF_057628025.1 of Oncorhynchus mykiss. Lineage (NCBI taxonomy): Eukaryota > Metazoa > Chordata > Actinopteri > Salmoniformes > Salmonidae > Oncorhynchus > Oncorhynchus mykiss. The sequence goes on along the minus strand of NC_143050.1, from coordinate 37,438,083 downwards.
ATAGATTGTACCTTTGTTAAGTTTTAGCCAAATGTGAGTGGTACCTTTTTTCATTTCATTCAGTGCTAAGTCCTGCTTATGCCAAATGATGATTCCACCTGAGTCTCGGCCCCGTTTAACATTTTTATGTTTGATTGATGGTAGTAAACTTTCTCTATAGCCTGAGGGACACTGAGTATCTATGTCTCCACGACACCATGTTTCCAGTAGGATTATGATGTCCTGTCCCTTGATGTTTTTAATCAATTCTGGATTAGTTGTTTTATAACCAAAATGTGAAGAGTATAGGCCCTGGATATTCCAGGAGCTGATAGTTAATGATCTCATTTATAATAAGTGATATTCACTGGTTTGAGTAAAGTACATCGAAAATAACAAAAAAAATAAAATACTATATATATATATATATATATATATATACATACATATACATACATACATATATACACATATACATACATATATACATACACATACACATACACATACACATACACATACACATACACATATATATATATATACATACACATACATATACACACATACATACACACACACACACACACACACACACACACACACACACACACACACACACACACACACACATACACATATATATATATATATATATATATATATATATATATATATACATGCACATACACATATACACACATACATACATACATACACACACACGCGCACACACACACACACACACACACACACCATTACATATAATAATTATTATAATACCGGTGTCAATACATTTAGGAATATTTGTAAACAAATGAATAAGAATGGAATAAGATTGCATTGTACTTATGTTATGTGCAATCTGCAACCCTGTGTGTTTGTGTGTGTGTGTGTGCGCGTGCGTGCCCGTGTGTGAATTAAAGGGACTGTCTAGCTCAGTAGTCTGCATATTAGTTGCAGTAGTTGGCGCACCTCTCCTATCTCTGATTGTTCTAGGGGTCTTCTGCCAGAGGTTACCTCAGCATATGTAGGCTGACGATCTAATTGATACATGGTGTGGACTGCATCATGTGGTCTACTTCCCTGAAGGGCAGTGTTCTGACCGACCCTGGAGTAGTGGTCAGAGCTGTGTTGTGATGGGCTGGGTCTAGTAGAGCTGTGTTGTGATGGGACAGGTCTAGTAGAGCTGTGTTGTGATGGGCCGGGTCTAGTAGAGCTGCGTTGTGATGGGCCAGGTCTAGTAGAGCTTTGTTGTGATGGGCCAGGTCTAGTAGAGCTGTGTTGTGATGGGCCGGGTCTAGTAGAGCTGTGTTGTGATGGGCCGGGTCTAGTAGAGCTGTGTTGTGATGGGCCGGGTCTAGTAGAGCTTTGTTGTGATGGGCCAGGTCTAGTAGAGCTGTGTTGTGATGGGCCAGGTCTAGTAGAGCTGTGTTGTGATGGGCCAGGTCTAGTAGAGCTTTGTTGTGATGGGCCAGGTCTAGTAGAGCTGTGTTGTGATGGGCCGGGTCTAGTAGAGCTGTGCTGTGTTGGGCCTGGTCTAGTAGAGCTGTGCTGTGTTGGGCCTGGTCTAGTAGAGCTGTGCTGTAATAAGCCATGTCTGGCTCTTTTCTCCTCGGGATGGTGGAGGTACTGTTGTTTCAGAAGGTGGGGCGGGGGACCTTTGTTGCTGGGGTGATGGGTGTGTGGGTCCCTGCCAAGTGTTGCATCTTTTAGGTCCTTGGCAAAGGTTCTGATACTGTCCTGATCAAGATGTATATTATCATATAAGTGTTGACATGTCAGAGTGGGGTGGTGAGCCGTTCTGACGTTGAGCAGTGAGGCACAGTCCACAGTGATCTGTTGATTTATTTTGTCGATCAACTTTTCTGGGAAGTCTTTTCTTGGTAGGAGGGTGGACATAACTATATTGGTTGTTGGGAACATAGCCTGTGCCCGTTCTGCCACTCTTCTCACTGCCCCAGATACATTTTCACCTTTGGCATGAAGGTCGTTTGTGCCAGTGTGGATGATGATGTTGTCAGGGGTGTCAATCCTGGTCTGACTGAGTAGCTGCATTGCACTCTCAGTTGTAGGACACCAGAACTTATACACCTGGTGTCTAGGGAATAATCTTTCCTGGACTAAGAACTTCCCATTTGAATCAATTAGAATTGCAGTTGTGGGTGATTGTCTGGGTGGAGCAGACTGGGAGGCTGGTATTCTGACCTGGGCTGGAGCAGACTGGGAGGCTGGTAGGTTAACCTGGGCTGGAGCAGACTGGGAGGCTGGTATTCTGACCTGGGCTGGAGCAGACTGGGAGGCTGGTAGGTTGACCTGGGCTGGAGCAGACTGGGAGGCTGGTAGGTTAACCTGGGCTGGAGCAGACTGGGAGGCTGGTATTCTGACCTGGGCTGGAGCAGACTGGGAGGCTGGTAGGTTGACCTGGGCTGGAGCAGACTGAGAGGCTGGTAGGTTGACCTGGGCTGGAGCAGACTGGTAGGCTGGTGCAGTGTCATCCGGCTGTGTAGTGGAGGCCATGCTGGTCTCAGGTTCTGCTTGTGTTGTACCAAGCTGGTGGACATGTTTTCTAGATGCAGAGGACACAATGACTCTCTGCCGGTTGAGGGTGTCAATGTACCTCTCTTTTTGTTCGAGCTCCTTTCTAGTTGTGCTCAGATGGTCTCTGAGGTCATCATTTGTCTGACTCAGCTTGTCCATTCTGCTTTCTAATTTAGCTATGGATGCTCTGCTCTCCTCCCTGAACTGTTTCATCTCTTCTTTGAGTTTCTGGACAGTGTCCTCCTCTTGAAGCTTCTTCTCTCTGAGTTCTACGACCTCTGCTTCGACTAGAGAGAGGGTGTTGTGGAAACGTTGCATAGCAGGTGTTCTTATTGAAATTGTCATGTCCTTGACTCTGTCTGCTGCAGGTGAGGTAGGTAAAGGGACGTTGAGGGCTTCCTGCTGGGTCACAGAGACCATTGGGGTCTGCTTTTCTCCATCTCCCTCCTTGACTTTTTCCTCATTTTCTGAGATGATGTCAGCGTCTTCTTTTAGGGTAGCAAACCTATTCTCAAAAGCCTGGAGGCTTGAATCATTGCCTTGTATCAATACAGTTCCATTATTATATAAGTTTACTGTTTGATATGTGTTGCTCTGGTCAGCTTCTTCAAAAATGCTGATCTGACATCCTTGGCTGATGCCCCTCTTTTTTGAGAAAGGGAAATGGTTGCAAATAACCTTTTTCCATATGTTCCCTCGATTGGTATTAAAAATTAAATTTGCTCTTGTTTTGTAACTGGCAAGATCTGCAAACAGGCATTCATGGTTCTGTCCCATCAACAAACCTTTGAAACTTTTCTTAGCTTTCTCTGTTTGGATGTCTGGTGGGTAAACAATTTCCATAGCAACGCTGGTGATGTTGGCTACAATGTTGCAATAGAGTGCTGTTTCTTGTATAATGCTCTCTTGTTTCTTCAGAGGACTGTTTCACTTTGTTGTCCTTTTTTCTTTTCCTTTTTCTTCTGTCCTTATTTTGTCCTTATTTTGTCTTCCTTTCTTCTGTTAACTAGATATTTTTTTTGTTATTCTTTGTAAGCTAGCTAGCTTCTTCCAGGAGAGTCCCTAGCAACTGCTTAGCAACATGTAAACAATTCAGCTAACAATTCAGCTAGCTAAGATAACTGTATAATTTTATGAAAAATAGTTACTTTTTCAAAATCCTGTCTTTTTGGTTTGTTGCTTGTATTGTCTTCTATTGAGTCTTGCAGTTTTCTTTTGATTTTTTCGATGTACTTCACTCTAAAAAACCATTTAAATCTCAATATATACAGGAGCTCATTTTTCAGCAGCTGCTCAATTTGGAACTCCGGAACTCTCTCTCTCTCTCTCTCTCTCTCCCACACACACTGTCTCTCCCCCCTCATCTCTCTCTCTCTCTCTCTCTCTCTCTCTCTCTCTCTCTCTTACACGCACACTGTCTCTCCCCCTCATCTCTCTCTCTCTCTCTCACACACACTGTCTCTCCCCCCTCATCTCTCTCTCTCACTCTCTCTCTCCCCCCTCATCTCTCTCTCTCTCTCTCTCTCTCTCTCTCTCCCACACACACTGTCTCTCCCCCTCATCTTTCTCTCTCTCTCTCTGTCGCTCTCTCTCTCTCTCTCTCCCACACACACTGTCTCTCCCCCCTCATCACTGTCTCTCCCCCCTCATCTCTCTCTCTCTCTCCCACACACACTGTCTCTCCCTCCTCATCACTGTCTCTCCCCCCTCATCTCTCTCTCTCTCTCTCTCTCTCTCTCTCCCACACACACTGTCTCTCCCCCCTCATCTCTCTCTCTCTCTCTCTCTCTCTGTCTCTCTCTCTCTTTCTCTCCCACACACACTGTCTCTCCCCCCTCATCTCTCTCTCTCTCTCCCACACACACTGTCTCTCCCCCCTCATCACTGTCTCTCCCCCTCATCTCTCTCTCTCTCTCTCTCTGTCTCTCTCTCTCTCTCTCTCTCCCACACACACTGTCTCTCCCTCCTCATCACTGTCTCTCCCCCCTCATCTCTCTCTCTCTCTGTCTCTCTCTCTCTCTCTCCCACACACACTGTCTCTCCCCCCTCATCACTGTCTCTCCCCCCTCATCTCTCTCTCTCTCTCTCTCCCACACACACTGTCTCTCCCCCCTCATCTCTCTCTCTCTCTCTCTCTCTCTCCCACACACACTGTCTCTCCCCCCTCATCTCTCTCTCTCTTTCTCTGTCTCTCTCTCTCTTTCTCTCCCACACACACTGTCTCTCCCCCCTCATCACTGTCTCTCCCCCCTCATCTCTCTCTCTCTCTCCCCCACACACTGTCTCTCCCCCCTCATCACTGTCTCTCCCCCCTCATCTCTCTCTCTCTCTCTGTCTCTCTCTCTCTCTCCCACACACACTGTCTCTCCCCCCTCATCACTGTCTCTCCCCCCTCATCTCTCTCTCTCTGTCTCTCTCTCTCTCTCTCCCACACACACTGTCTCTCCCCCCTCATCACTGTCTCTCCCCCCTCATCTCTCTCTCTCTCTCTCTCTCTCTCTCTCTCCCACACACACTGTCTCTCCCCCCTCATCTCTCTCAAATTCAAGCTGCTTTATTGGCATGAAAAACATTGTGTCAATATTGCCAAAGCAACAATGTATACAATATACATTGTAACAAAATTGTAAATTATAGCAAATAATAATATAAAATGGTAGTAAATAATAATACAAAATTAAATACAAAAATAATAACAATACAATGGTAACAGTCTACAGTAAACATTAATAATTATAGTAATAACAATAATAGTAATAATAAGTAAGTTACTGTTTACTATGCAGATGTTATTATTCAGTGTCCCTCAGGCTATGGCAGGAAAATACATATTTGGCTGCAAGAGGAGCCATTGCTCCTTCGCCCATGAGTATTCTTAGTTTTTCCTCTGGGTTCAATTTGTAAAAATTTGGAATATATGTAGTCATTTCTGTGAATAATGAATCTCTCTGTGAGGAATATTTATCACAGTAAAGGAGAAAGTGCATCTCTGTCTCTACCTCCCCTGTCATGCAGTGACCACATACACGCTCCTCTTTGGGTAGCCATTTCTTTTTATGTCTG
>NC_143050.1:37415000-37427500 GCF_057628025.1 Oncorhynchus mykiss | reverse complement strand
AAATATGATTCCTTTGATTGGTTCATGATTTTGCTTATTGGAATTCTTTCTTTTGAAGCAGTGCTGGTGTCAGCTTGGTTGGTGAGGTCCAACACCAGCTGACTGAGAGGACTCGTTTCTGGGCTCAGCTCTTGGGCTTGAAGTGCTTTAAATTGCATACTCGAATTTGGACTTGAATTTAGATGTAGCCAAAATTTTAATGATCTTTTCTGTATTTTCATTATTACTGGAAAACGGCCCAATTCTGCCCTACATGCATTAGTTGGTGTATTTCTCTGGACTTGTAGAATTTTCCGACAGAATTCTACATGTAGGGCTTCAATTGGATGTTTGTCCCACATTTTAAAATCCAGTTTATTGAGTGGCCCCCAAACCTCACTTCCATAAAGTGCTATTGGTAGGATTACACTGTCAAATATTTTAGTCCAAATTCTAATTGGGATGTTGATTTTGAATAATTTCATTTTTATTGCATACATTGCTCTGCGGGCTTTTTCTTTGAGTGCCTTCACTGCCATATTAAAGTTTCCCGATGCAGATATGGTCAGATCTCTCTCTCTCTCTCTCTCTCTCTCTCTCTCTCTCTCTCTCTCTCTCACACGCACACTGTCTCTCCCCCCTCATATCTCTCTCTCTCTCTCTCTCTCTCTCTCTCCCACACACACTGTCTCTCCCCCCTCATCTCTCTCTCTCTCTCTCTCTCTCTCTCCCCCCTCATCTCTCTCTCTCTCCCCCACACACACTGTCTCTCCCCCCTCATCTCTCTCTCTCTCTCTCTCTCTCTCCCCCCTCATCTCTCTCTCTCTCTCCCACACACACTGTCTCTCCCCCCTCATCTCTCTCTCCCACACACACTGTCTCTCCCCCCTCATCTCTCTCTCTCTCTCTCTCTCTCTCTCTCTCTCTCTCTCTCTCTCCCCCCCCTCATCTCTCTCTCTCCCTCCCACACACACTCTCTCCCCCCTCATCTCTCTCTCTCTCTCCCCCCTCATCTCTCTCTCTCTCTCCCACACACACTGTCTCTCCCCCCTCATCTCTCTCTCTCTCCCCCCTCATCTCTCTCTCTCTCTCCCACACACATTGTCTCTCCCCCTCTCATCTCTCTCTCTCTCTCTCTCCCCCCTCATCTCTCTCTCTCTCTCCCACACACACTGTCTCTCCCCCCTCATCTCTCTCTCCCACACACACTGTCTCTCCCCCCTCATCTCTCTCTCTCTCTCTCTCTCTCTCTCCCCCCCCCCTCATCTCTCTCTCTCCCTCCCACACACACTGTCTCTCCCCCCTCATCTCTCTCTCTCTCTCCCCCCTCATCTCTCTCTCTCTCTCCCACACACACTGTCTCTCCCCCCTCATCTCTCTCTCTCTCTCCCACACACACTGTCTCTCCCCCTCATCTCTCTCTCTCTCTCTCTCTCTCCCCCCTCATCTCTCTCTCTCTCCCCCCTCATCTCTCTCTCTCTCTCTCCCACACACACTGTCTCTCCCCCCTCATCTCTCTCTCTCTCTCTCTCTCTCTCTCTCTCTCTCTCCCCTCATATCTCTCTCCCACACACACTGTCTCTCCACCGTCATCTCTCTCTCTCTCTCTCTCTCTCTCTCTCTCCCACACACACTGTCTCTCCCCCCTCATCTCTCTCTCTCTCTCTCTCTCTCCCACACACACTGTCTGTCCCCCCTCATCTCTCTCTCTCTCTCTCTCTCCCACACACACTGTCTCTCCCCCCTCATCACTGTCTCTCCCCCCTCATCTCTCTCTCTCTGTCTCTCTCTCTCTCTCTCCCACACACACTGTCTCTCCCCCCTCATCACTGTCTCTCCCCCCTCATCTCTCTCTCTCTCTCTCTCTCTCTCTCTCTCTCCCACACACACTGTCTCTCCCCCCTCATCTCTCTCAAATTCAAGCTGCTTTATTGGCATGAAAAACATTGTGTCAATATTGCCAAAGCAACAATGTATACAATATACATTGTAACAAAATTGTAAATTATAGCAAATAATAATATAAAATGGTAGTAAATAATAATACAAAATTAAATACAAAAATAATAACAATACAATGGTAACAGTCTACAGTAAACATTAATAATTATAGTAATAACAATAATAGTAATAATAAGTAAGTTACTGTTTACTATGCAGATGTTATTATTCAGTGTCCCTCAGGCTATGGCAGGAAAATACATATTTGGCTGCAAGAGGAGCCATTGCTCCTTCGCCCATGAGTATTCTTAGTTTTTCCTCTGGGTTCAATTTGTAAAAATTTGGAATATATGTAGTCATTTCTGTGAATAATGAATCTCTCTGTGAGGAATATTTATCACAGTAAAGGAGAAAGTGCATCTCTGTCTCTACCTCCCCTGTCATGCAGTGACCACATACACGCTCCTCTTTGGGTAGCCATTTATTTTTATGTCTGCCGGTTTCTATTGCCAATCGGTGGTCACTCAGCCTGTACTTGGTAAGGATCTGTCTCTGCTTCGTATCTCTGACAGAGTAGAGATAATCAGCCAATTCATATTCTCTGTTTAGGGTCAGATAGCAATTTAGTCGGCTTTGGGATTTTGTTTCGTTTTTCCAGTATTGTAAATATGATTCCTTTGATTGGTTCATGATTTTGCTTATTGGAATTCTTTCTTTTGAAGCAGTGCTGGTGTCAGCTTGGTTGGTGAGGTCCAACACCAGCTGACTGAGAGGACTCGTTTCTGGGCTCAGCTCTTGGGCTTGAAGTGCTTTAAATTGCATACTCGAATTTGGACTTGAATTTAGATGTAGCCAAAATTTTAATGATCTTTTCTGTATTTTCATTATTACTGGAAAACGGCCCAATTCTGCCCTACATGCATTAGTTGGTGTATTTCTCTGGACTTGTAGAATTTTCCGACAGAATTCTACATGTAGGGCTTCAATTGGATGTTTGTCCCACATTTTAAAATCCAGTTTATTGAGTGGCCCCCAAACCTCACTTCCATAAAGTGCTATTGGTAGGATTACACTGTCAAATATTTTAGTCCAAATTCTAATTGGGATGTTGATTTTGAATAATTTCATTTTTATTGCATACATTGCTCTGCGGGCTTTTTCTTTGAGTGCCTTCACTGCCATATTAAAGTTTCCCGATGCAGATATGGTCAGATCTCTCTCTCTCTCTCTCTCTCTCTCTCTCTCTCTCTCTCTCTCTCTCTCACACGCACACTGTCTCTCCCCCCTCATATCTCTCTCTCTCTCTCTCTCTCTCTCCCACACACACTGTCTCTCCCCCCTCATCTCTCTCTCTCTCTCTCTCTCTCTCTCCCCCCTCATCTCTCTCTCTCTCCCCCACACACACTGTCTCTCCCCCCTCATCTCTCTCTCTCTCTCTCTCTCTCTCCCCCCTCATCTCTCTCTCTCTCTCCCACACACACTGTCTCTCCCCCCTCATCTCTCTCTCCCACACACACTGTCTCTCCCCCCTCATCTCTCTCTCTCTCTCTCTCTCTCTCTCTCTCTCTCTCTCTCTCTCCCCCCCTCATCTCTCTCTCTCCCTCCCACACACACTCTCTCCCCCCTCATCTCTCTCTCTCTCTCCCCCCTCATCTCTCTCTCTCTCTCCCACACACACTGTCTCTCCCCCCTCATCTCTCTCTCTCTCTCCCCCCTCATCTCTCTCTCTCTCTCCCACACACATTGTCTCTCCCCCTCTCATCTCTCTCTCTCTCTCTCTCCCCCCTCATCTCTCTCTCTCTCTCCCACACACACTGTCTCTCCCCCCTCATCTCTCTCTCCCACACACACTGTCTCTCCCCCCTCATCTCTCTCTCTCTCTCTCTCTCTCTCTCCCCCCCCCCCTCATCTCTCTCTCTCCCTCCCACACACACTGTCTCTCCCCCCTCATCTCTCTCTCTCTCTCCCCCCTCATCTCTCTCTCTCTCTCCCACACACACTGTCTCTCCCCCCTCATCTCTCTCTCTCTCTCCCACACACACTGTCTCTCCCCCTCATCTCTCTCTCTCTCTCTCTCTCTCCCCCCTCATCTCTCTCTCTCTCCCCCCTCATCTCTCTCTCTCTCTCTCCCACACACACTGTCTCTCCCCCCTCATCTCTCTCTCTCTCTCTCTCTCTCTCTCTCTCTCTCTCTCCCCTCATATCTCTCTCCCACACACACTGTCTCTCCACCGTCATCTCTCTCTCTCTCTCTCTCTCTCTCTCTCTCCCACACACACTGTCTCTCCCCCCTCATCTCTCTCTCTCTCTCTCTCTCTCCCACACACACTGTCTGTCCCCCCTCATCTCTCTCTCTCTCTCTCTCTCCCACACACACTGTCTCTTCCCCCTCATCTCTCTCTCTCTCTTTCTCTCTCGCTCTCCCACACACACTGTCTCTCCCCCCTCATCTCTCTGTCTCTTTCTCTCTCTCTCCCACACACACTGTCTCTCCCCGCTCATCTCTCTCTCTCTCTCTCTCTCTCTCTCCCACACACACTGTCTCTCCCCCCTCATCTCTCTCTCTCTGTCTCTCTCTCTCTCCCACACACACTGTCTCTCCCCCCTCATCTCTCTCTCTCTCTCTCTCTCCCACACACACTGTCTCTCCCCCCTCATCTCTCTCTCTCTCTCTGTCTCTCTCTCTCCCACACACACTGTCTCTCCCCCCTCATCTCTCTCTCTCTCTCTCTCTCTCTCTCTCTCTCTCCCACACACACTGTCTCTCCCCCCTCATCTCTCTCTCTCTCTCTCTCTCTCTTTCTCTCAAATTCAAATTCAAATTCAAATTCAAATTCAAGCTGCTTTATTGGCATGAAAAACATTGTGTCAATATTGCCAAAGCAACAATGTATACAATATACATTGTAACAAAATTGTAAATGATAGCAAATAATAATATAAAATGGTGGTAAATAATAATACAAAAATAAATACAATAAAATGGTAACAGTCTACAGTAAACATTAATAATTATAGTAATAACAATAATAGTAATAATAAGTAAGTTACTGTTTACTATGCAGATGTTATTATTCAGTGTCCCTCAGGCTATGGCAGGAAAATACATATTTGGCTGCAAGAGGAGCCATTGCTCCTTCGCCCATGAGTATTCTTAGTTTTTCCTCTGGGTTCAATTTGTAAAAATTTGGAATATATGTAGTCATTTCTGTGAATAATGAGTCTCTTTGTGAGGAATATTTATCACAGTAAAGGAGAAAGTGCATCTCTGTCTCTACCTCCCCTGTCATGCAGTGACCACATACACGCTCCTCTTTGGGTAGCCATGTCTTTTTATGTCTGCCGGTTTCTATTGCCAATCGGTGGTCACTCAGCCTGTACTTGGTAAGGATCTGTCTCTGCTTCGTATCTCTGACAGAGTAGAGATAATCAGCCAATTCATATTCTCTGTTTAGGGTCAGATAGCAATTTAGTCGGCTTTGGGATTTTGTTTCGTTTTTCCAGTATTGTAAGTATGATTCCTTTGATTGGTTCATGATTTTGTTTATTGGAATTCTTTCTTTTGAAGCAGTGCTGGTGTCAGCTTGATTGGTGAGGTCCAACACCAGCTGACTGAGAGGGCTCATTTCTGGGCTCAGCTCTTGGGCTTGAAGTGCTTTAAATTGCAGACTCGAATTTGGACTTGAATTTAGATGTAGCCAAAATTTTAATGATCTTTTCTGTATTTTCATTATTACTGGAAAACGGCCCAATTCTGCCCTACATGCATTAGTTGGTGTATTTCTCTGGACTTGTAGAATTTTCCGACAGAATTCTGCATGTAGGGTTTCAATTGGATGTTTGTCCCACATTTTAAAATCCAGTTTATTGAGTGGCCCCCAAACCTCACTTCCATAAAGTGCTATTGGTAGGATTACACTGTCAAATATTTTAGTCCAAATTCTAATTGGGATGTTGATTTTGAATAATTTCATTTTTATTGCATACATTGCTCTGCGGGCTTTTTCTTTGAGTGCCTTCACTGCCATATTAAAGTTTCCCGATGCAGATATGGTCAGACCAAGGTAGGTGTAATTTTTTGTGTGTTCAATTAAGGTGTTGTTCAGGGTGAATTTACATTTTTGTTTCTGACATCTGGGTTTTTTTTGGAAAATCATGATTTTAGTTTTTTGGAAATTTACTGCCAGGGCCCAATTATGGCAATATTGCTCCAGAATATTAATGTTTTGTTGAAGACCTTCTTTGGTTGGTGATAGAAGTACCAAGTCATCAGCATATAGCAGGTATTTCACCTCTGTGTCAAATAGTGTGAGTCCTGGGGCTGGAGATTGGTCCAACATGTCTGCTAATTCATTGATATAAATGTTGAAAAGATTTGGACTCAAATTGCAGCCTTGTCTCACACCTCGACATTGTGAAAAAAATTCTGTTCTTTGGTTTTTGATTTTTATTGCACACTTGTTTTCTGTGTACATACATTTTATTAAGTCATACACCTTACCACCAAGCCCACTTTGTAGAATTTTGTAGAATAGCCCTTCGTGCCAAATCGAATCAAATGCTTTTTTAAAGTCAATAAAGCAAGCAAAGATTTTGCCCTCTTTTTTTTGGTGGACGTGTTTATTAATTAGTGTGTGTAAGGTGTATATATGGTCAGTAGTGCGATGGTTAGGGAGAAAGCCAATTTGACATTTACTTATTACATTTTTTTCTTGAAGAAAGGTTTGAATTCTTGAATTCAAAATGCTACAGAAAATCTTTCCCAAGTTACTGTTGACGCAAATTCCCCTGTAATTATTGGGGTCTGATTTGTCTCCACTTTTGTGGATAGGGGAGATGAGCCCCTGGTTCCAGACATCAGGGAAGCAGCCAGAAGTTAAAACCATGTTGAACAATTTAAGCACAGCATTTTGCAACTCAGGTGTGCTGTTTTTCAGCATTTCATTTCTGATGTTGTCTACACCACAAGCCTTTTTTGATTTAATAGATTTTAGCTTTTCATTTAGTTCTTGTTGGGTTATTGGGTAATCTAATGGATTTTGGTTGTTTTTAATGACTGATTCCAGGATGTTCAATTTTTCTTTAATTTCTAATTGGTTCTGGTTTAAGTCTTTTTGTGGGATGTTTTTGTATAGATTATCAAAGTAAGTTTTCCAAATTCCTACATCTTGTATGGCTAATTCTTGTGGCTTTGTTGTGCTTAAATTGTTCCACATGTCCCAGAACTGATTTTGGTCAATTGCGTTTTCAATTTCATCAAGTGTCTTGTTGGTATAATTCAATTTCTTGCATTTCAGTGTTTGTTTATACTGTTTCAGAGTTTCAAAGTATTCATATCGTAGCTCTGGGTTGTTTTGCTGCTTATGTTTTTTGTTTGACATTTGTCTTAGGTGTTTTCTAATTGTTTTACATTCATTATCAAACCATTTGTCAGAAACATTGTGATTTTTGCTTCTGATGTTGCATTGCTTTGGTTTTCTCAAATTTGCTTTCAATGCTGCTTTTTGGAATATGCAGTTGATGTTTTGGGTAGCTGAATTGACACCATCTTTATTGTTTTGGTACAGTGAGTTATTGAAAAACTGTATAGCGTTCATCATTTCATTTGAGTTCAATGTTTCAATGAATGCCTCTGCACTGTTTGGAGCCCATCTGAACGATTGGTTTATGTTGTAAAGTTTATTGGGCTGTTTTTTTGAATGAATATTGCCGGTTAATTTCTTCAGAAACACGTTGATCTGACTGTGATCTGACAATGGTGTCTGTGGTCTGACAGTGAATGCACTAATGGAGGAGGGGTCAATGTCAGTGATGGCATAATCGACTACACTTGTCCCAAGAGCTGAGCAGTAAGTAAACTGACCTAAAGAGTCCCCTCTGATTCTACCATTAAGCATGTACAGGCCTAAGGCTCGACAGAGATGTACTAACTCTTTTCCATTTTTGTTCAGTATTTGGTCAGGACTGTTTCTATTATTTATAATAGGGCTACTGTACAAGGAGGGGTGTCCAAATATGTGGTGGTTACCTCCCGCATCAGTGTAGTCAGGCTCAGAACCTGTTCTTGCATTGAAATCTCCACAAAGAAGCACTTTACCCTGCGCCTGAAATGTAATGATTTCTGTCTGGAGATTGTCAAAAAACTGATCATCATAATATGATGAATCTGAAGGAGGAGCATAAGCTGCACATATGTATACATCATTGTCACAATAGATTGTACCTTTGTTAAGTTTTAGCCAAATGTGAGTGGTACCTTTTTTCATTTCATTCAGTGCTAAGTCCTGCTTATGCCAAATGATGATTCCACCTGAGTCTCGGCCCCGTTTAACATTTTTATGTTTGATTGATGGTAGTAAACTTTCTCTATAGCCTGAGGGACACTGAGTATCTATGTCTCCACGACACCATGTTTCCAGTAGGATTATGATGTCCTGTCCCTTGATGTTTTTAATCAATTCTGGATTAGTTGTTTTATAACCAAAATGTGAAGAGTATAGGCCCTGGATATTCCAAGAGCTGATAGTTAATGATCTCATTTATAATAAGTGATATTCACTGGTTTGAGTAAAGTACATCGAAAATAACAAAAAAAATAAAATACTATATATATATATATATATATATATATATATATATATATACATACATACATATATACACATATACATACATATATACATACACATACATATATATATACATATATATATACATACACATACACATACATACACATATATACATACACATACATATACACACATACACACACACACACACACACACACACACACACACACACACACACACACACACATACACACACACACACACACATACATACATACATACATACATATATATATACATATATATACACATACACATATATATATATATATATATATATACACACATACATGCACATACACATATACACACATACATACATACATACACACACACGCGCACACACACACACACACACACACACACACACACCATTACATATAATAATTATTATAATACCGGTGTCAATACATTTAGGAATATTTGTAAACAAATGAATAAGAATGGAATAAGATTGCACTGTACTTATTTTATGTGCAATCTGCAACCCTGTGTGTTTGTGTGTGTGTGTGTGTGCGCGTGTGTGCCCGTGTGTGAATTAAAGGGACTGTCTAGCTCAGTAGTCTGCATATTAGTTGCAGTAGTTGGCGCACCTCTCCTATCTCTGATTGTTCTAGGGGTCTTCTGCCAGAGGTTACCTCAGCAAATGTAGGCTGACGATCTAATTGAAACATGGTGTGGACTGCATCATGTGGTCTACTTCCCTGAAGGGCAGTGTTCTGACCGACCCTGGAGTAGTGGTCAGAGCTGTGTTGTGATGGGCTGGGTCTAGTAGAGCTGTGTTGTGATGGGACAGGTCTAGTAGAGCTGTGTTGTGATGGGCCGGGTCTAGTAGAGCTGTGTTGTGATGGGCCGGGTCTAGTAGAGCTGTGTTGTGATGGGCCGGGTCTAGTAGAGCTGTGTTGTGATGGGCCGGGTCTAGTAGAGCTGTGTTGTGATGGGCCGGGTCTAGTAGAGCTGTGTTGTGATGGGCCAGGTCTAGTAGAGCTGTGTTGGGATGGGCCGGGTCTAGTAGAGCTGTGTTGTGAAGGGCCGGGTCTAGTAGAGCTGTGTTGTGATGGGCCGGGTCTAGTAGAGCTGTGCTGTGTTGGGCCTGGTCTAGTAGAGCTGTGCTGTAATAAGCCATGTCTGGCTCTTTTCTCCTCGGGATGGTGGAGGTACTGTTGTTTCAGAAGGTGGGGCGGGGGACCTTTGTTGCTGGGGTGATGGGTGTGTAGGTCCCTGCCAAGTGTTGCATCTTTTAGGTCCTTGGCAAAGGTTCTGATACTGTCCTGATCAAGATGTATATTATCATATAAGTGTTGACATGTCAGAGTGGGGTGGTGAGCCGTTCTGACTGTCCCTCCCTCCTCATCTCTCTCTCTCTCTCTCTCTCTCTCTCTCTCCCACACACACTGTCTCTCCCCCCTCATCTCTCTCTCTCTCTCTCTCTCTCTCTTTCTCTCTCTCCCACACACACTGTCTCTCCCCCATCATCTCTCTCTCTCTCTCTCCCATACACACTGTCTCTCCCCCCTCATCTCTCTCACTCTCTCTCTCTCTCTCTCTCTCTCTCACACACTGTCTCTCCCCCCTCATCTCTCTCTCTCTCTCTCTCTCTCTCTCTCTCTCTCTCTCCCACACACACTGTCTCTCCCCCCTCATCTCTCTCAAATTCAAGCTGCTTTATTGGCATGAAAAACATTGTGTCAATATTGCCAAAGCAACAATGTATACAATATACATTGTAACAAAATTGTAAATTATAGCAAATAATAATATAAAATGGTAGTAAATAATAATACAAAATTAAATACAAAAATAATAACAATACAATGGTAACAGTCTACAGTAAACATTAATAATTATAGTAATAACAATAATAGTAATAATAAGTAAGTTACTGTTTACTATGCAGATGTTATTATTCAGTGTCCCTCAGGCTATGGCAGGAAAATACATATTTGGCTGCAAGAGGAGCCATTGCTCCTTCGCCCATGAGTATTCTTAGTTTTTCCTCTGGGTTCAATTTGTAAAAATTTGGAATATATGTAGTCATTTCTGTGAATAATGAATCTCTCTGTGAGGAATATTTATCACAGTAAAGGAGAAAGTGCATCTCTGTCTCTACCTCCCCTGTCATGCAGTGACCACATACACGCTCCTCTTTGGGTAGCCATTTCTTTTTATGTCTGCCGGTTTCTATTGCCAATCGGTGGTCACTCAGCCTGTACTTGGTAAGGATCTGTCTCTGCTTCGTATCTCTGACAGAGTAGAGATAATCAGCCAATTCATATTCTCTGTTTAGGGTCAGATAGCAATTTAGTCGGCTTTGGGATTTTGTTTCGTTTTTCCAGTATTGTAAATATGATTCCTTTGATTGGTTCATGATTTTGCTTATTGGAATTCTTTCTTTTGAAGCAGTGCTGGTGTCAGCTTGGTTGGTGAGGTCCAACACCAGCTGACTGAGAGGACTCGTTTCTGGGCTCAGCTCTTGGGCTTGAAGTGCTTTAAATTGCATACTCGAATTTGGACTTGAATTTAGATGTAGCCAAAATTTTAATGATCTTTTCTGTATTTTCATTATTACTGGAAAACGGCCCAATTCTGCCCTACATGCATTAGTTGGTGTATTTCTCTGGACTTGTAGAATTTTCCGACAGAATTCTACATGTAGGGCTTCAATTGGATGTTTGTCCCACATTTTAAAATCCAGTTTATTGAGTGGCCCCCAAACCTCACTTCCATAAAGTGCTATTGGTAGGATTACACTGTCAAATATTTTAGTCCAAATTCTAATTGGGATGTTGATTTTGAATAATTTCATTTTTATTGCATACATTGCTCTGCGGGCTTTTTCTTTGAGTGCCTTCACTGCCATATTAAAGTTTCCCGATGCAGATATGGTCAGATCTCTCTCTCTCTCTCTCTCTCCCCCCTCATCTCTCTCTCTCTCTCCCACACACACTGTCTCTCTCTCTCTCTCTCTCTCTCTCTCACACACACTGTCTCTCCCCCCTCATATCTCTCTCTCTCTCTCTCTCTCTCTCCCACACACACTGTCTCTCCCCCCTCATCTCTCTCTCTCTCTCTCTCTCTCCCCCCTCATCTCTCTCTCTGTCCCCCACACACACTGTCTCTCCCCCCTCATCTCTCTCTCTCTCTCTCTCTCTCTCTCTCCCACACACACTGTCTCTCCCCCCTCATCTCTCTCTCCCACACACACTGTCTCTCCCCCCTCATCTCTCTCTCTCTCTCTCTCTCTCTCTCTCTCTCTCTCTCTCTCCCCCCCCTCATCTCTCTCTCTCCCTCCCACACACACTCTCTCCCCCCTCATCTCTCTCTCTCTCTCCCCCCTCATCTCTCTCTCTCTCTGCCACACACACTGTCTCTCCCCCCTCATCTCTCTCTCTCTCTCCCCCCTCATCTCTCTCTCTCTCTCCCACACACATTGTCTCTCCCCCTCTCATCTCTCTCTCTCTCTCTCTCTCCCCCCTCATCTCTCTCTCTCTCTCCCACACACACTGTCTCTCCCCCCTCATCTCTCTCTCCCACACACACTGTCTCTCCCCCCTCATCTCTCTCTCTCTCTCTCTCTCTCTCTCCCCCCCCCTCATCTCTCTCTCTCCCTCCCACACACACTGTCTCTCCCCCCTCATCTCTCTCTCTCTCTCCCCCCTCATCTCTCTCTCTCTCTCCCACACACACTGTCTCTCCCCCCTCATCTCTCTCTCTCTCTCTCTCTCTCCCCCCTCATCTCTCTCTCTCTCCCCCCTCATCTCTCTCTCTCTCTCTCCCACACACACTGTCTCTCCCCCCTCATCTCTCTCTCTCTCTCTCTCTCTCTCTCTCTCTCTCCCCTCATATCTCTCTCCCACACACACTGTCTCTCCACCGTCATCTCTCTCTCTCTCTCTCTCTCTCTCTCTCTCTCCCACACACACTGTCTCTCCCCCCTCATCTCTCTC
>NC_143050.1:37280000-37410000 GCF_057628025.1 Oncorhynchus mykiss | reverse complement strand
GCGGAAGAGAAAGAAAGTGTCCCCAGAATCATAGCTCGTTGGGAAGGGTGGGGGCCATGACGTCAAAGTTGCTCCAACTTTCATGGCCACAAAAACTAGTTTGGAAGAATGCCTGCCCTGTGAGTTCTGCTATACTTACAGACATAATTCCAACGGTTTTAGAATCTTTAGAGTGTTTTCTATCCAATAATAATTTTTATTTGCATATATTAGCAATTTTTGACAGATTTTTTTTCCAGTTTACTAGGGGTACCCAATCTCTCCAAAGGGGGCGTATGTCTGCCATATCCTTAACAGGTTTTAAGTCTATCAAAGGTGTGCGAGTTTAAGCATGTGTCCATTAGGCTAGATGTATTTATTTTTATCAGCATGAATTCGATTGGGCAATAAAAGCTCCACTTTTATTCCGTAGGCTGGGATCCGCAGTATGCAGCTGTTGTAAGAGTGCATTTTTCACAGGCTGTCCACTGGTTTCAAGAACAATGATTGATCGGCAGCTTTAACTTCTTGAATTGAACCATTACTAGGTTCCAATACACATTTAGATTTGTGAACAGCCATCCACAACAACCACAATCCGTAAGGCGCAAATAGCTAAATGAGAGAGCAGGGGTGTGATTCTCATCAATGCTCTATGTAGATATCAATAATAAGTGATATCCGTATCGCCGTAGACTACATCACTGTTGTCATCCTTACCTCCAAGCGTTAATTCAAGTTGGATAATCTTTGGACACCAACAGCAGTCGCATCATTGGAAGATATATCTTAGACTGTAGCCTACAAAAGTCTATTCCTGCTCTTTTCCCACGATCTATCAAACACATTTGGTGTGACTTGTGGTCAGACTCGCTCATGTGGAACAAGCTTAAACTTTCAAGTGTCAAAGATTTTTTTTAAATTCAGAAGTAATCCTCAAAGTAGTTTTTCAAAAGTATTTATAATCCGATGACAATATTTTGCTTGTAACGTAACGGATTACAGTTACAATTTTTTGTAATCCCTTACATGTAACGGATTACATGTAATCCGTTACCTCCCAACCCTGTACATACACACACTAACTCAGTGTGGTGAATCATGTGCTATGCCACGTCTCTGGGATTATGTTCAGTTGGTTTGTCATGTGTGTGATGCATAGAACTGGGGTCAGTGCTTCAGTCAGTGGGTCCATTGTTATGGATGAAAGCCGTGCTGTATCCACTGTTCTGGGTTCAGCCCTTTATCTCAAGTGTTATGTAAAAAAAAAAATGACGTAATGCCTCTCTTCTTCCTCTCCTCTTCCCTCCCTCTTTTCGACCCTCTGTTATCCACTGGATGAGGTTGATGCAATTTTGTTTACGATCTCTTGTCTCTTCCCTTCTCTTGGGCATTGGAGATGTTTCCGTGTGTGTGTTCACTTGTTTATGTGTAGAAGCGTGTGTGTAGTGTTTCAGTAAAATTCCAGGTGAGAGCCACTAATTAGACATCATTAGGTAATGTTCTCTCCAGATAGCTCTCCACTCCAGATGTTAACGTTCAAGTCATCCCCCCCTCAATCCCTCCCTCCCTCATCCCTCCTGCTAGTATATTTTAGTCTGTCTTGTCCTTGTCAGGGGTTACAGCACATCAGATAGGAAGACTCCATGTTTTTAACACCTATTGTCTTATCCTCCATTCAAGCCCGTCTTTAACTTCACTTTTCATAAAACCAATATTCCTCTATTCACAGGTATGTCCTGCAGTCCCTTTCTGGCCTGTTGTTCCCAGTCTTTTCAGTGTGTCTGCTCACTATAATGCTCTCTAGTAGTGCAGTGTATTAACACACGTTGCTTAGTGCTCCAGGCCCACACAGGTCTGTTACAGGGCTCTCTCTCTCTCTCTCTCTCTCTCTCTCTCTCTCTCTCTCTCTCATTTGCGCCGAATACAGGTGTAGACCTTACAGTGAAATGCTTACTAACAAGCCCCTAACCAACAATGCAGTTGTAAGAATAAGAAATAAAAGTAACAAGTAGTTGAAGAGCAGCAGTAAAATGACAATAGCGAGACTATATACAGGGGGTACCAGTACAGAGTCAATTTGCGGGGGAACCGATTAGTCGAGGTAATTGAGGTAATATGTACATGTAGGTAGAGTTATTAAAGTGACTCTGCATAGACAAATACAGAGAGTAGCAGCGGTGTAAAATAGGGGCGGGGGGAAGGCAATGTAAATAGTCTGGGTAGCCATTTGATTAGATGTTCAGAAGTGTTATGGCTTGGGGGTAGAAGCTGTTTAAAAGTCCCTTGGACCTAGACTTGGTGCTCCGGTACCGCTTGCCGTGCGGTAGCAAAGAGAACAATCTATGACTAGGGAGGTTGGAGTCTTTGACCAATTTTAGGGCCTTCCTCTGAGACCGCCTGGTATAGAGGTCCTGGATGGCAGGAAGCTTGGACCCAGTGATGTACTGGGCCATAAGCACTACCCTCTGTAGTGCCTTGCGGTCGGAGGCCGAGCAGTTGTTGACCCTTTTGAGGATCTGAGGACCCATGCCAAATCTTTTCAGTCTCCTGAGGGGGAATAGGTTTTGTCGTGCTCTTTTCAAGACTGTCTTGGTGTGCTTGGACCATGTTAGTTTGTTGGTAATGTGGACACCAAGGAACTTGAAGCTCTCAACCTGCTCCACTACAGCCCCGTCGATGAGATTGGGGGCGTGCTTGGTCCTCCTTTTCCTGTAGTCCACAACCATCTAATTTGTCTTGATCACTTTGAGGGAGAGTTGTTGTCCTGGAACCACATGGCCAGGTCTCTGACCTCCTCCCTATAGGCTGTCTCGTCATTGTTGGTGATCAGGCCTACAACTGTTGTGTCATCGGCAAACTTAATGATGGTGTTGGAGTTATGACTGGTCGTGCAGTCATGAGTGAACAGGGAGTACAAGAGGGGACTGAGCACGCACCACTGAGGGTGAGAGCCCTGTGTTGAGGATCAGCGAGGCGGATGTGTTGTTACCTACCCTTACCACCTAGGAGTGGCCCATCAGGAAGTCCAGGATCCAGTTGCAGAGGGAGACGTTTAGTCCCAGGGTCCTTAGCTTAGTGATGAGCTTTGAGGGCACTGTGGTGTTGAACACTGAACTGTAGTCAATGAATAGCATTCTCACATAGGTGTTCCTTTTGTCCAGGTGGGAAAGGGCAGTGTGGAGTGCAATAGAGATTGCATCATCTGTGAATTTGTTAGGGCGGTATGCAAATTGGAGTGGTTCTAGGGTTTCTGGGATAATGGTGTTGATGTTAGACATGACCAGCTTATCAAAGCACTTCATGGCTACAGATGTGAGTGCGACGGATCGGTAGTCATTAAGGCAATTTACCTTAGTGTTCTTGGGCACAGAAACTATGATGGTCTGCTTTAAACATATTGGTATTACAGTCTCGTACAGGGAGAGGTTGAAAATGTCAGTGAAGTCACTTTCCAGTTGGTCAGCGCATGCTCACAATACACGTCCTGATAATCCATCTGGCCCTGCGGGCTTGTGAATGTTGACCTGTTTAAAGGTCTTACTCACATCGGCTATGGAGACCGTGATCACACAGTCATCCGGAACAGCTGGTGCGCTCATGCATGTTTCAGTGTTATTTGCCTCAAAGTTGTTTAGCTCATCTGGTAGGCTTGTGTCGCTATTCAGCTCTCGGCTGTGCTTCCCATTGTAGTCTGTAATGGTTTGCAAGCCCTGCCACATCCGAGCATCGGAGCCGGTGTAGTACGATTGATGATTGACACTTTGCATGTCTGATGGTTTGTTAAAGGGCATAGCAAGATTTCTTATAAGGTTCTGGATTAGAGTCCCGGCTCCTTGAAATTGGCAGCTCTAGCTTTTAGCTCAGTGTTGCCGTAATCCATGGCTTCTGGTTGGGGTATGTCCTTACGGTCACTGTGGGGACGACATCATTGACATACTTATTGATGAAGCCAATGACTGATGTCGTGGCCTCCTCAATGCCATAGGAAGAATCCCAGAACATATTCTAGTCTGTGCTAGCAAAACAGTCCTGTAGCATAGCATCTGCTTCTGACCACCTTTTTATTGACACTGGGGCTTCCTGCTTTAATTTTTACTTGTAAGCAGGAATCAGGAGGATAGAATTGTGGTCAGATTTGCCAAATGGAGGGTGAGGGAGAGCTTTGTACGCGTCTCTGTGTGTGGAGTAAAGGTGGTCTAGATGATTTTCCCTCTGGTTGCACATTTAACATGTTGATAGAAATTTCATAAAACAGATTTAAGTTTCCCTGCATTAAATTTCCCAGCCACTAGGAGCACTGCCTCTGGATGAGCATTTTCCTGTTTGCCTATGGCGGAATACAGCTCATTGAGTGTGGTCTTAGTGCCAGCATCAGTAACTCCCACTTCTCTTTCTATTCTGGTTAGAGCCAGTTTGTGTTGTTCTGTGAAGGGAGTAGTACACAGCGTTGTACGAGATCTTCAGTTTCTTGGCAATTTCTCGCAGGAAATAGCCTTCATTTCTCAGAACAAGAATAGACTGATGAGTTTCAGAAGAAAGATGTTTGTTTTTGGCCATTTTGAGCTTGTAATCAAACCCACAAATGCCGATGCTCCAGATACTCAACTAGTCTAAAGAAGGCTAGTTATATTGCTTCTTTTATCAGAACAACAGTTTTCAGCTGTGCTAACATGATTGCAAAAGGGTTTTCTAATGATCAATTAGCCTTTTAAAATGATAAACTTCTATTAGCTTACACAACATGCCATTGGAACACAGGAGTGATGGTCACTGATAATGGGCCTCTGTACGCCTATGTAGATATTCCATAAAAAATCAGCCGTTTCCAGCTAACAATGTCTACACTGTATTTCTGATCAATTTGATGTTATTTTAATGGACAAAACATTTGCTTTTCTTTCTAAAACAAGGACATTTCCAAGTGACCCCAAACTTTTGAACGGTAGTGTATATATTCAATTTAAGGGATCTATTGGCATGGGAAACATATGTTTAGGTTGCCAAAGCAAGTGAAATAGATCATTTAAAAAGTGCAATAAACAAGAAAATATTAACTGTAAACATTACACAAACGTTCCAAAAGTAACACAAACAAAGGCACAGACACATGATAACATACGCACTATACATGCACGTACACATGGATTTTCAAATCAAATCAAAATCACATTTATTTATATAGCCCTTCGTACATCAGCTGATATCTCAACGTGCTGTACAGAAACCCAGCCTAAAACCCCAAACAGCAAGCAATGCAGGTGTAGAAGCACGGTGGCTAGGAAAAACTCCCTAGAAAGGCCAAAACCTAGGAAGAAACCTAGAGAGGAACCAGGCTATGTGGGGTGGCCAGTCCTCTTCTGGCTGTGCCGGGTGGAGATTATAACAGAACATGGCCAAGATGTTCAAATGTTCATAAATGACCAGCATGGTCCAATAATAATAAGGCAGAACAGTTGAAACTGGAGCAGCAGCACGGCCAGGTGGACTGGGGACAGCAAGGAGTCATCATGTCAGGTAGTCCTGAGGCATGGTCCTAGGGCTCAGGTCCTCCGAGAGAGAGAAAGAAAGAGAGAAAGAGAGAATTAGAGAGAGCACACTTAAATTCACACAGGACACCGAATAGGACAGGAGAAGTACTCCAGATATAACAAACTGACCCTAGCCCCCCGACACATAAACTACTGCAGCATAAATACTGGAGGCTGAGACAGGAGGGGTCAGGAGACACTGTGGCCCCATCCGAGGACACCCCCGGACAGGCCCAACAGGATTTTGCATTGTAGATATGTGGTAGTGGAGTATGAGCCTGACACACTGTGTTCTGGGAATTCTGTAATGAATGTATTGTAATGTTTTTCAAATTGTATAACTGCCTTAATATTGGCCGGACCCCATAATGAAAACAAAAAGAATAAAGACATTTCAAATGCCATCTCTCTCTCTCTCTCTCTCTCTCTCTCTCTCTGTGGGGGTGTGAGAGAGAGGTGGTTGGAGACTTTTTTGGTTAGATATGTGGATCGGTAATACTGTTAGGTAAACAGTAACCTAGTACGGCAGGCCGTTAGCCTCCAAGCATTTTTATCTGCATTTGAGTAACAGTTTTAGGGGCTGGTTTCCCGGACCCAAATTAAGCCCACTCCTGGATCTGAAAGCAGTATCAGAGGAAAATCTCCTTTGAAAGTAGGAGGACTAGGCTAAATCTGGGTCCAGGAGACCATCTGACCCTGTGGAAGCACAGACTCGGCAGAATAAACTGTCTGGTCTTGTGAAACCTGGGGATGGAGGTCTGAGGAACAGTACATAAACACATCACTAACAAACAGGTTTCTGAACGTGCTCCAAAAAGGCCCCTTTAATAATTCCATTGCCCCTGCCCTTCGGTCTCCAAACTGGAGAATGACAGGCAGCAGCACTTAGCAACAGGCCAATATAAACTCTGTAAGCCCTATAAACACTCACGCTATTAGCCAAATATGGTGAAAGATATTCAAAAAGTAAGTGTTTTTGACGCATGCTCGACCTGATTTAGCATTTATACCTCTTTATTCGTTTAAACGTGCAAACGTTAGATATTGATGGGGAGATGAAATAGAAACAGTGAAACGAATAAGAGTTGATCTGACTCCTGCCTCTGAATGGAAAGTCAAGTGAGAGGCTGCTGTTTTTTTTCCCTTTGAAGTTCAAGGAGTTCTAGCACAAACACACTGTCACACGCCTTCCGAATGCACTGTACATACCATGGAATGGTATCCCTTCTCCCAGTCCCTTTAGAGCAGGGATGGGCAACTTTGAGGTGGGTTGGGGCCCCACAAAGTCTGAACTCATCATGAGGGGGCTGCAGTGGCACATCCATACCCACACATGCAGTCATAGCTGGCCGTGGCTATCTCTGTCATTTTGATGTTCCACAAAAAAAAGTGACACTGTATCTTTAAGATCAGAAAGCGAGAGAGAAAGAGAGAGAAAGAGAGAGAGAGAGCAGAGTGTACGTAGCATACGGAGACATTAGCAGAGCTCTCTATCTGCCCTGGGCTACCACATGTGTCTGTTACTGTAACCCCCAACCACCCTGTAAAGGACCAACATGGAGCCAGACACCAGCACAACACAACACGAGGGACACACTGGTAAGTAAGTGTGTGTGTGTGTGTGTGTGTGTGTGTGTGTGTGTGTGTGTGTGTGTGTGTGTGTGTGTGTGTGTGTGTGTGTGTGTGTGTGTGTGTGTGTGTGTGTGTGTGTGTGTGTGTGTGTGTGTGTGTGTGTGTGTGTGTGTGTGTGTGTGTGTGCGTGCAAGACAGAGAGATGGGAGTGAGCGAACGAATGAGAGCGAGAGAGAGAGAGAGAAGTGAGGAGGTGACGGAGTTACAGGGGACAAGGTTGAGAGGCCAGTCAGGTGAGTTTCTCTCTCTGTTAGCCCATGAGTCTCTGGGCATTTATTTCCTCTACCTCCCTGGCTGCCTGGTGAACTGAAACGGACAGGTGCGAGGGAGGGAGAGAGGAAGAGAGCGAGATAGAGAGGATATTGATGTGACGAGACTTTAACAAGCTGTTGCAGTTCAAGATGTCTCCCTTAGTTTTGTCTGTCTTTCAGATGGGATCTGATGTCACTGTTACAGTACATTATTACTCTCCATTGTGTTGCTGTGTATCTGTGGGGGTAAAATAAAGTTTGATTTCTCACTTGAAATGTCCAGGGAAAAGCAAGAGTGGATGCTCCCCAAAATGGTGGGTGAGGTGCTGTCCTAACGGAATAGTAAACCTGTGTGTTTTATACCCATTAAATCATTAGAAGCACATTTAGTGTATGACTTTGTTTATTTTTTTTCATGAGCTCAAGTTGTATGAACAGAAGAGAAGGGAGGCGAGCCCGTTCTCTTTGCAGGCTGTGAGTCTGTGAGTGTGTCTTTTCTCTCCTGTGTTGTTGTTCTGAGAGAGAGCCTTGGTCTTGGCTTCTCTCTTCTCCTTTCTGTTCCCTTTGAGCAGCGCCCGGTGAACAGAATAATTTAGTGCGGCAGACGTGAGATCTCTGTAGGTGTACTGTTTCAGTTCAAAAGCACTACGTTAATTTGACAGTTATGTGAATCCCGATAACTGTGTGGGAGTTGGCGTGTGGGTGTACACGTGAGAGCGAGATGGAGAGCGAGACAAACAGAGAGAGGGAGAGAGGGAAAGAGAAAGACTGAGTTATGTACACAAATAAATCCAGGGGGA
The DNA here is from genome assembly GCF_057628025.1 of Oncorhynchus mykiss. NCBI lineage: Eukaryota > Metazoa > Chordata > Actinopteri > Salmoniformes > Salmonidae > Oncorhynchus > Oncorhynchus mykiss. The sequence goes on along the minus strand of NC_143050.1, from coordinate 37,401,807 downwards.
TCTAAACTGTGCGAACTCAGTCAATGTGTTCTCTCTCTCTCTCACTCTCTCTCTCCCTCGCTCTCTCTCCCTCCCTCGCTTTTCCTTTCACTCCCTCATTCTTTCTCTCTGTTATTTTTAACCTGCTACACCAACGCCGGGACAGTTAAACTACAAAAAAATAAAAAATAAAAAAATAAAGTATGCTACATTATCAGGGCAAGACATTTTGTTTCTTTCTTTTCAGACCGTCTGTACAGCGTGCGTTGTAACTACCATGGTTTAATGCAGTGGAGGGTCTGCCGATGTTTTGGACACTTTTGGTGAAGATGTGCTTTGTCAGGAATGTGCTTTCTGTACCCATAAGTGTCTATATATTCATGACCTACAGTATGTGTGTGCATGCGTGTGCGTGTGTGTGTCCGCTTCTCAGCCCGCTCCTCTCCCCTGGAGGAATGTGGTTATGAGAATGAGTCAACTCAGTCTGCTTACTGGTTTACACAGTCTCCCAATACCACTGCAGCCAGCACTGTCCAGCCCTTCTCTCGCTCGTGGGCCAACAAGCCATAATAACAAGCCTCTCTTTTGGTTTTGTTCAGCCTAGCTGGCAGCCTAAACTTACTCCATGTGGTGAGGCCAGCTCTCACTTATAGTAGCAGCTGATCCATCCTGGCTGTTGGAAACTGCTATTCATCAACCCTATGAAGGAATAGATTAAATTAATGAATATTTTATTGTCCCTTGGGGAAATGTGTCTGTTAATGAGTGCTTCTTAATATCAACCTTTTTTGGGGGGCTTTTGGAAATGTGCACTTGTTGAGTTGAGGGAGATCTACACTAGGAAGCCGACTCTCAACTATGATTATGACCTGGGGTTTTACCTGGCCATTGACCACATGACCTAACAAGTACAAACTCCAGACCCATGGTTTGAAGCAGGTGGCCTGAGGTTGCCATCCGTAGAATAACTAAAGCAGCATCAGCAACACTTGACAACCCATCCCAACCACGCTCATGTTCTTCGATGCATTTACCTTTTGTGATTGCTTCGTACCTCACATGGTTTCTAGAGTGTTGGAAGGGACAGAGGCGAGTGTGGATCGGAGACTAATCTATGTTCGAATTTCTTCCTCACACCCCATTGATTGTGATCTATAATTTGGCATTTGTTTTAAGTATAAATGGGCTCCCACTGGTTTGGGAGCCTGGCGGTAATTTACTGGTTGAACCTTTGCTTTGCACCCTGCCAATGCCAGGGTCAGATGGGACACGATATGGTCGTGTACGAGTACAAACGCTTTAGAACTTCACTAACAGAGAGAGGCTAGGACAGAGAAAGCTGACATAGATGCTGAGAGAGAGAGAACAGGAAAGAAAGAGGAGAGAGAGAAAGGGGGTACAGGAGCATCAGGAGGAGTACATTCTTACAAAAAAAGGTTCAAAGTACAACCATACAAGGTTCTTCGGTTTGTCCCCATAGAGGAACCCTTTCTGGTTCTGGGTAGAACTTTTTGTAGACGGTTTTATTTACATTGGTCCCATGTTATATTTTTCCATACGCACAAAAAGCTTTCTCTCAAATTCTGTGCACAAATGTGTTTACATTCCTGTTAGTAAGTACTTCTCTTTTGCCAAGAAGGGGGTTCCCGATTGGCGCAGCAGTCTAAGGCACTGCATCTCAGCACTTGAGGTGTCACTACAGACACCCTGGTTCAGTTCCAGGCTGTATCACAACCGGCTGTGATTGGAAGTCCCATAGGGCGGTGCACAATTGGCCCAGCATCGTCCAGATTTGAACGGCATAGGCCGTCATTGTAAATAATAATTTGTTCTTAACTGACTTGCCTAGTTAAATCAAATAAGGTCATGTTTTGAGGGAGCATGCAATTGGCATGCTGACTGAAGGAAGGTCAACCAGAGCTGTTGCCAGAGAATTGAATGTTAATTCCTCTACCATAAGCCGCCACCAACATCGTTATAGAGAAATTAGCAGTACGTCCAACCGGCCTCACAACCAAAGACCACACGAAACCACACCAGTCTAGGAACTCCACATCTGACTTCATCACCTGCGGGATCGTCTGAGACCAGCCACCCGGACAGCTGATGAAACTGTCGGATGTCTCAACTGAAGAATATCTGCACAAACTGTCAGAAAATGTCACAGGGAAGCTCATCTGCGTGCTCGTCATGCTCACTAGGGTCTTGACTAGAATGCAGTTCGGCGTTGCAACTGCAAATGTTCACTTTTGATGGCCACTGGCACGCAGGAGAAGTGTGCTCTTCAGGGATGAATCCCGGTTTCAACTGTACCGGGCATGTGGCAGACAGCGTGTATTGCTTCGTGTGGGTGAGCGGTTTGCTGATGTCAACATTGTGAAAAGAGTGCCCCCTGGTGGCGGTGGGGTAGGAGCAGGCATAAGCTATGGACAACCAACACAATTGCATTTTATCAATGTCAAATTGAATGCGCAGAGATTCTTCCTAGAACCCTCTAAGAACAGTTCCACCAGCCTTATTAACCTTTAACCCCCGTAGGTCGATTTCCACTCCTCCGCAGAAATCGAATTAGCATTATAATAATAAAACAATCGCCCATGCAAATCTGTCAGTTTAAGCTAGAGATTTAAAAAAATGTTTGCATTGGATGCCATCTCAATCCACCTGTCGCACTTCCTCATAGGCGGACGCAATGGAAGGTGACAGATCTAGAGTGGTGTTTGTCAGATCATGAGAAACCTTGAAGATCGGTCTTCTCACATAATCGTCTGTAGCGCAGTGTTCTCCGTTTTGCTCTGCAACCCCCACAAGTGTATCGGGGCTCGTCTGAAGTCGGTACAGCCGATCTGCCAACCTCTGTCTGTAGCGTCCGAACAGTTTGGCTCTAGGATGCCCACAGGCCTCATCTGAAGGTCCCCTGGTACCAGTTGAAAAAACAAATGGAAGTATACAGTATATGGAGGCTGTTCAGTGCCAAACATAATGGGTTAAATACATGTAAAAAAATATATATATATATTAATTTTTCCTGATATCTCTCAGATATATGACAGACACAAACTTTCTTTCGATTTTTGTTTTTTTGGGGGGGGGGGACTCTCTGTTGTTCCATGTAGTGAATATATTATTTGTGTTACGGTTTTCTTCGGGTGAAAGAGAGTCGGACCAAAATGCAGCGTGGTATTCTTGAAACATGTTTAATGACGAAGAAAAACGAACAAAGCTCGGGACGTGGACCCCACTCCAACCAAGTCTTAGTCCCCTTGTAACGCGTCCTTAGATTGGCGACCCTCGCCGCCGACCTTGGCCTAATAACCCTCACCAAGGACCCCACTGGACTGAGGGGCAGCTCGGGATTGAGGTAGAAGCTCGGGACTGAGGGGAAGCTCGGGACTGAGGGGTAGATCGGCACTGAGGGGAAGCTCAGTACTGAGGGGAAGCCCAGTACTGAGAGGAAGCCCAGTACTGAGAGGAAGCCCAGTACTGAGAGGAAGCCCAGTACCGAGAGGAAGCCCAGTACTGAGAGGAAGCTCAGGCAGGTAGTTGGCTCTGGCAGATCCTGGCTAGCTGGTGGTTCTGGCAGATCCTGGCTGACTGGTGGTTCCGGCAGATCCTGGCTGACTGGCGGATCCTGGCTGAAAGGCGGATCTGGAAGATTCTGGCTGACTGGCGGCTCTGGCTGCTCCATGCAGACTGGCCACTCTGGCTGCTCCATGCAGACTGGCAGCTCTGGCTGCTCCATGCAGACTGGCAGCTCTGGCTGCTCCATGCAGACTGGCAGCTCTGGCTGCTCCATGCAGACTGGCAGCTCTGGCTGCTCCATGCAGACTGGCAGCTCTGGCTGCTCCATGCAGACTGGCAGCTCTGGCTGCTCCATGCAGACTGGCAGCTCCTTGCAGACTGGCAGTTCTATGCAGACTGGCAGTTCTATGAAGACTGGCAGTTCTCTGCAGACTGGCAGTTCTGAACAGGTGGGAGACTCCGGCAGCGCTGTAGAGGCGGAAGGCTCTGGAAGCGCTAAACAGGTGGAAGACTCCGACAGCGCTGGAGAGGCAGAAGGCTCTGACTGCGCTGAACAGGCGGGAGACTCCGGCAGCGCTGGAGAGGAAGAAGGCTCTGGCAGCGCTGGAGAGGCGGGAGACTCCGGCAGCGCTGGAGAGGAGGAAGGCTCTGGCAGCGCTGGAGAGGCGGGAGACTCCGGCAGCGCTGGAGAGGAGGAAGGCTCCGACAGCGCTGAACAGGCGGGAGACTCCGGCAGCGCTGGAGAGGAGGAAGGCTCTGGCAGCGCTGGACAGGCGAGGCGCACTGTAGGCCTGATGCGTGGTGCTGGCACTGGGCCGAGAACACGCACAGGAAGCCTGGTGCGGGGAGCTGCCACCGGAGGGCTGGTGTGTGGAGGTGGCACAGGATGGACCGGACTGTGAAGGCGTACTGGAGATCTTGAGAGCAGGGCTGGCACAGGACGTGTAAGGCTAGGGAGGTGCACAGGAGGCCTAGTGCGTGAGGCTGGCACAATGTTCACCATCCGACTAACACGCACCTCAGGACGAGTATGGAGCGCTGACCCAGGTGCCATCAAATCCCCGACACGCTCAGTCGGGCGAATTCCGTACCTAAAGCCCCAACACAGCAACTCCCTCATAACTCTCTCCTCCAATTTCCCCATTAACTCCTTCACAGTCTCTGCTTCGCTCACCTCCAACACAGGCTCTGGTTCTGGTCTCCTCCTTGGCTCCTCACGATAAACAGGGGGAGTTGGCTCAGGTCTGAACCCTGACTCTGCCACACTCTCCCTGAGCCCCCCCCCCCCCCCCCCAAGACATTTTTGGGGCTGACTCTCGGGCTTCCTTCCGCACCGCCGTGCTTGTTTCTCCAATTCCATTCTCCTATACCCCTCTTCGCACTGCTCCAGCGAATCCCAGGCGGGCTCCGACACTCTCCCTGGGTCGACCGCCCACCTGTCTATTTCCTCCCAAGTCGTGTACTCCAGACTTCGTAGCTCCTGCTGCCGCTGCCTGTCACCACGCCGCTTGGTCCTGTTGTGGTGGATGATTCTGTTACGGTTTTCTTCGGGTGAAAGAGAGTCGGACCAAAATGCAGCGTGGTATTCTTGAAACATGTTTAATGACGAAGAAAAACGAACAATACAAAAACAACAAACGGAATGTGAAAACCTATACAGCTTATCTGGTGACAACAAACACAGAGACAGGAACAATCACCCACGAAACACTCAAAGAATATGGCTGCCTAAATATGGCTCCCAATCAGAGACAACGATAAACACCTGCCTCTGATTGAGAACCAATTCAGACAGCCATAGACTAGGCTAGAGAACCCCACTAAGCCACAATCCCAATATCTACGAAAACCCCAAGACAAAACACACCACATAAATAAACCCATGTCACACCCTGGCCTGACCAAAATAATAAAGAAAACAAAAAATACTAAGACCAGGGCGTGACAATTTGTTGAGTTTGTATAGCCTAATAGCAGTAAGGCACAAAAAATAATAATTATAATAATTTCAAAAAAATATATACTGTTTGATACTTCAAGGCTTCAAGGGGTGTTAAAATTCTAAATCAAATAGAAAAAGTTTTATTGGTATGACCTTCTTAATACAATTCCATATAGCTTAGTAGAACCCCCCTCCCCCCTCGACTTAGACAGGGTTTAGACTCTTATGGGATAAAATTGTATTATTTATTACAATACATTACATATATCATAAGGCCTTTCTGTGAGGCCCTAGTTTACAGGCCACATCCGGCCTGCAAGTCACATTATGTTGGCTTGCAAAGTGATGTGTAATTCCTATTGGAATCCAGCCAGACTTAGTATATTCAACAAGTGGAATTGTTAGTCACCTGCAACCTGCATTCAGAATGACTGCCAGGGTAGGAAAAACTGAATATCTAGACTACCCCAATCATCTAAACTGGAACAACCATCTCAGTAACAATAAATCAGGTGCAATAAATCCAACAGATTGGATTAGCTTAGAAAACTGTATGTTGTGAATCTTTGTGTAGCATAAAACGAATCAACCAATCAATGGGCTTGTAACGGTTCTCTTGTTGTGAAGTAGAGGCGGACCAAAACGCAGCGTGGTGGTTGTTCATTGTATTTTAATGAAGACACTATACATGAACAAACTAACGAAAACAAGAAACGTGAGAACTCAAAACAGCCCTATCTGGTGCAAACACAAAGACAGGAACAATCACCCACAAACACACAGTGAAACCCAGGCTACCTAAGTATGATTCTCAATCAGAGACAACTAATGACACCTGCCTCTGATTGAGAACCATACTAGGCCGAAAACATAGAACTGCCCCACAACATAGAAAAACAAACATAGACTGCCCACCCAACTCACGCCCTGACCATACTAAATAAATACAACACAAAGGAAATAGAGGTCAGAACGTGACAGGGCTCCCGAGAGGTGCAGCGGTCTAAGGCACTTCATCTCAGTGCTAGAGGTGTCACTACAGACCCTGGTTTGATTCCAGGCTGAATCACAACTGGCCGTGATTGGGAGTCCCATAAGGCGGTGCATAATTGGCCCAGTGTCATCTGGGTTAGGGTTTAGCCGGGTTAGGCCGTCATTGTAAATAAGAATTTGTTCTTAACTGACTTGCCTAGTTAAATAAATAAAATAAAAATACAAAGTGTACATTCAGAAAATACAGGTATTACAGTAAAACAAACTCTTCAGAAAGTCTCCTTCCAATAGAGGATGCTGGGAAATATTATATATGGTTCTTGGTAGGACCATATCCTGCCGCAAAGAACACTTTCGGGAACACTCTTTTCTAAGATTGTAGGGTGGGGTAGGGAAACAAGGGCAGAGGGGTAGGGGTACGTAAGGGAGTAAACAAGGCATGGAGTGGGGTGGCGTGGACTCACTTGACTATTGTCTGTACTTTAATAGATGCATAAAGTCAGTCGAACTGGGTACGCTCATTCCCTACAGCATGTGAACTATAGTCTCTGAAACATTTCGACTAGCACACCTGCATGACTTTGTACAGAAGGAGATTGGGAGAGAGCTGGGTATGGAGACGTTGAGAGGAGAGAGAGGTTGAGAGGAGAGAGAGGTTGAGAGGAGAGAGAGGTTGACGAGAGAGAGAGGTTGAAAGACAAAAAGGGAGAGTGAAAAAACGTCAATCTGTGGCCTTCCTTCATTGACATGTAAATAGTGTTTTTTTGTCCTAGTTGAGGAGAGCTGAATTCCTCTGCTGGAGAAGGGAGCACAGGGAGGGGTGGAGAGCGAGGCGCAGGGGGACACTCACACCCCTGGGGGGTCACATTTTGTAAGGGAGTTAGGGAGGAGGACTGCACCACACTATTGCCGATTCACACTTATTAGTCAGTGAAACACTGGGGAAAAACAGACTCTCTCCATTTCTCTCGTTCCCTCTCTCTTTCCCTCTCTCTCTAACTCCATCCTTCCCTTTCTTTCAAATGAACCAGGGGACTGAATTACTGGACGTTGACCAGCTAGAAGCTTGTTTTCACTGCAGTTAGAAATTGACACAGCAGCCATTTGCAAGTGGGACACACCACGGTCTTGAGGGTTTAATAGAGGGAGGGTATTGTCTTGTCTCTTCCGTTTCCCTCTTTTGAACGAAATACATATATTTGTTTTTATCTTGCTCGACTGTAGTGTGCTAGTTGTATTCAGAATGCGTGTATGTGGTCTGAGACACACACTGCTCTGCTACCACACCGCCACGTACATAAGTGAAGGCTTTTAGAAAGGGACGGTGGGGTAGTTGAGGAGAGTGGACAGTAATCTTCTTCCTGGTCAGTCCTGTCCGTCTTACAGGCTCTCAGTCAGTTCACTGAGGTTATACATTAGCCAAGGTGTTACCGTGTGCTTTATATACTTAGTCTGCTTCAATGGCCTGACATCCAAGCACTATGTAAGATGGTTTTCTGGTGTGTCATCTATCCTGTCTGATGACAGGATATGGGCTTTCTGGTGTGTGGCTTTCTGGTGTGTGTGTTTGTGCGCATGTGTGCATGCGTGAATGCTTCTGTGCGCGCATGTGTGTGGTGTTTGTGTATCCATGTATGTACATTGGTGTGTGTGTGTGTGTGTTTCTGCACGTGTACAACACATTCGTGTCTGTGTTTATGCATCAGCTAATCAGCATGGACGCAAACAGCTCATGAGCATCCGCCAATGGGCCTCCATCCAAGACCCGCACCAGAAGCATCCTCTCCTTTAGTCTGGATGCGTGTGCTGCGGAGAAAGAAGAAGCAGCCTCCTGTCTTTGTCTGAGTCAGTCCGACAGATGTCATTATTTACACCCGCCAAAAATGCACATTCATACACTATACTGCGTCCCAAATGGCACCCTATTCCCCTCTGGGCCCTGCTCAAAAGTAGTGCACTATATAGACAATAGGGTGACATTTGCGACAGATCCAACACCTCCAAAACCTAATGTCCATCTTGGCACTATTCCATTTATGCAGATCTGATTGTGGCCCAGGGGAGTGAGCAGGGAATATAAGTATATTCAAATCTGCACACAGCAGCACAGCACAGCACAGCTAGATCTTATTTATGGAAGTGTACAGGTTTTAAGAGGTAAACAGCCAACAGTCTGAAGTCACTTCAGCCAATGAGTTCTCAGTACTTCTGGCTTTGCTGTTAGATCCTGAGGACTTGAGGCCATCATCCTGAGGCCATCATGGATACAGACTCTGCAGAGAGCGAGAGAGAGAGAGAGTGAGAGGGAGCGAATGAGAGAGTGTAGTACTATACTGTAACAAATAGCTGTACATTTACAGCAAAACTTTTACAGTTAGCCACTGTAACTCTATATTACAGTACAGTACTATAAAGAGCCATGCATTATGGGGTGTCAACGGCATTCGCTACACTGTTGTAAAATGTTACAATACCATTTTACAGTAAAGTACTATATTTATAGCAGTATTCCGTGAATGATGGTGCATTGTGGGAAATCATCTCTGGCTCATGAACATATTTAGAGACATGCTTTGTAAGAGGCTATATGTTGCAGTCATTAGTGAGAATGCTGTACTGCACAGAATGCAGTACCATACTGCATTTAAAAAAAAAATATTTGTTCAGTAAATTTCCAGTAACTTACTGGCTACTGTGCTGCCAGAAATGTACTGTAATTCAGTACTACCACATAGAATACCAGAGTGGAATTTTATAGCGTCAAAAACCTTCGGTGTTGTTGTGGCTCATTTATAAAATTTGAGGCGTGCCTTATGAGAGGCTATACTTGTTGCACCCGTTAGTGAGAGTGCTGTACCAATTTAAGTGATATGTGGTAGTAGTTCCCTAGCAATTAAATGTATTTTTGCCCTGTAATCACATCCAGTTTGGAAGCTTTTGTTTAGGCCCCTTGAAGTGCAAGTGATATAGAACACCACAGATTCATACATATGCTGTAAGATACACATACCTAGCAGCCAACCTGCTTGCACTAATCTAATGTAATTACAGTACCAACATGATTACAGTAGCCTATATTTTCTTACTGTATAGTAGGCTAGTTTTTACGGTATTGTACCGTGTCATTGCTCTGCATTGTCCACTACCAACCAGGAAGCTTGTGGTAAATTGCTGTGAATATTAAAGTAACATAATTTGCACTAGCCAGAGATAGGCAAATACTTATATTCAAAAGGTATCTTGTTAAAAAATACAAGATGTGTTGAAGACCGATGTATTCTTAACTTCAACAACATTCCCAGTAACGGTTACAGAAACATTTGACTTGCGATGACTGTGACGTGTGTTTTTTTTTTTTTATCAACCTTAGACGAACGCACTGACTGTCACTCTGGACAAGAGAGTCTGCTAAATGACCAAAATGTAAAATGTCAAAAATTTACATTTGCAAAGCACACTGCTGGGTATTATTCTAATGTCCTCCGCCCTCAAACTATTTTGTATTTTGATCAAATTTGACTTTGTTTTGGGGTCGGAGGTCATTAGAATGATACCCAGCAGTGTGCTTTTCAAGTGTTAAATGGTACATTTACATTTTGGTCATATAGCAGACGCTCTTATCCAAAGAAGAATACACCACAGTCACAGCAAGTAAAAAGAGTGTTACTGTTAAAGAGAATGTTGTAGTTAATCGGGCTACGTTAATTGTAATCCAGGCCTGTGAAATACACATTTCAAAATAGGTATTGAACGTATTGAAATAAATATATCAAATACATGTACCAGAAATACTGCCCGTCGTTGGCACTAGCTTCCTGCACTGTAAATCTGCAACAGTTTACTAACCACTATGCTTCCAGTAGTGCACTATAAATTCTAGAAATACAGCATATTGCAGTAGTCAGGTGTTCCATTAATATGCTGAACATTTTTGTTACAGTAAAGGTCCTATACATCTACAGTAACCTACTGGCTACTGTGCTGCCAGTCATTTATTATAAATGTACAGTAACCTACTGGCTACTGTGGTGCTAGTAATTGACTGTAAAAATTACAGGTTTTCTTTTACTGTGTTAAAGGGATACTTCAGGATTTTGGCAATGTCTCTCTTTAATGTCTCTGTGTCCAGTATGCAGGAAGGTTGAGGTAGTTTTGCAAGCCAATGCTAACATTGTGTTAATGCTAGTTAGCAATTGCGCTAGTGCTAGTTAGCAACGTCATTCAAACTGCATGCAAAGACATAAAAATGGTATCCACAAGTTCATCTGACTCTGGGGAAGTAGATAAAGGGCCTCATTGCTAAAATCATGAAGTATCCCTTTAAGGCTGTTGGTGTATTAGGGATGCAATGATTCACCAATGCGCATTGGTGCCCCGGTTCAATTGTTTAAGATGCATATGTTTAAGATGCATGATGCGTGCATCGGTCTGTGGGACCCCAAACCAATCAAAATGTAGCATGCATTAGTCAGGAAATTGATTAAAATGTTACGAATCGCCGGTCCACACATTTCTTTTCCTCATATTACTATCTTTTTACCATTCAAAAATATCTCTCATCTTTTGTGACAACTGATGTATCCTCTCCTTCAGTGTCGAACTAAGCATGTAACTGTGTTGACAGTCATTGATCAACAAGTAATTTAGCATGTAGATCAACCCAGGCAATACATGTATCTGTAGCCAGTGTACTTAAGAAAGAAAGTACTTAAGAAAAATACTTTTGTTGGGTATATGTACCTTACTTTGCTATTCATATTTTTTGACAACATTTACTTTCACTTCACCACATTCCTAAAGAAAATAATGTACTTTTTACTCCATAAAATTTCCATGAGACTCAAAGTGCTCGTTAGATTTTGAATGCACAGAAAATGTTCCAATTCACACACGACATCTCTGGTCATCCATACGGCCCCTGATCTGGAGAAGTCACTAAACAACAAACGTTTCATTTGTAAATGATGTCTGAGTGATGGTGTGTGCCCTTGGATATCCGTAAATAACACAAATAAAAAAAGACAATTGTGCAGTCTGGTTTGCTTAATAGGACTTTTACATTTTTCATACTTTTACTTTTTATACAAGTATATTTTAGCAATTTCATTTACTTTTGATACTTAAGTTTATTAAAAACCAATACTTTTAGACTTTTACTATATATTTTACCGGGTGACTTTCACTTTTACTTGAGTCATTTTCTATTAAGGTGTCTTTACTTTGACTTAAGTGATTACTTTTACTCGCGTTTGATTTAGATTGTTCTGGCACTGTCACCAATAGTTTTGGTAGTTTTGCTTAAAATAAACCTGTGCATATGGTCATTTTTTTAAACACAGGGTAAGGTTGATAGTTTCATAAGGAGGACAACGATTGCTTTTTCAACTGCACGGTTGAAGCAGGAGTAAAATAAACCTTCCAAACGATCGAAATCATTTTTGATGTTGAGACAGGGGGGCAAGAAACAAATTTGTTAAGATCAACATTGAAACCTTCCAAGCTCAAACATTTGGAATTTGCAAAAATGACACATTTAATTAGAGGATGATGGTGATTTCAGATCAAAAATGTGGGGACAAAAAAAACACATTACCCCTCTTATCTGATAGCGGGTAGATGCCCAGTTTCCCTTATGGCTCTGCTCAGGTGCTGACATACACCATAGACATGCACTGGGTGTACACACCTAATATTGAGTTGCACCCCCTTTTGCCCTCAGAACAGCTTCAATGGGTCGTGGCATGGACTCTACAAGGTGTTGAAAGCGTTCCACAGTGACGCTGGCCCATGTTGACTCCAATGCTTCCCACAGTTGTGTCAAGTTGGCTGGTAGTGGATATCTACTCTGTATAGCTCTTTCCATCTCATCCCACAGGTGCTCAATTGGATCGAGATCTGGTGACAGGGCAGGCCACTTCAATAGCTGAATTCACTGTCATGTTCGTGGAACCAGTAACGGACAATCCTAGCCTTGTGGCATGAGGCATCATCCTGCTGAAAATGTTTTATTCACAGATCGATACACTGCTGCCACGAAGAGATGCACCTGGTTGGCAATGATGTTCAGACATCCCGTGGAATTCAAACGTTGCTCCACTTTTATCAAGGGACCCAATGAAAACACACCCCACACCATCACACCACCAGCCTGCAATGTGGACGCGGCATGATGGATGCATGTACTCATGTGGTTTTCTCCATACCCTAGTTCTCCCATCAAACAAAACAGCAGGAACCGGGATTCATCAGACCAGGCAATGCTTTTCCTCTTTACATGTTGAATGCTTAACAGGACAGAAAATGGTCCAATTCACACACGTTTTCAGAGAACATCCTTGGTCACCACTTCTGCCTCTGATCTGGAGGACTCAATAAACACAAATTATACCTGAGTGTTGGTATGTGCCCCTGGATATCCGTAAATAATTACAACAAAAAAACTTGAAAATTGTGCCGTCTGGTTTGCTTAATATAAGGACTTTTGAATGATTCATACTTTCACTTGTAATACTTACGGTAAGTGTATTTTAGCAATTACATGTACTTTGATACTTAAGTATATTAAAAAACAATACTTTTAGACTTTTACTCAAGTAGTATTATACCGGGTGACCATCACTTTTACTTGAGTCATTTTCTATTAAGGTGTCTGTGCTTCTACTCCAGCATGACAATTGGGTTCTTTTTTCCACCACTGCTGGAACTGCAATTCTTGACACATTCAAACCGGCGCCCCTGGCCACTATTACCATAGCCCATTCACACTCTGAGTGGCACACATGCACAATCCCTATCTCAATTGTCTCTAGGCTTGAAAATGCTTCTTTAATAAACCTTAAGAGTCTATTGACGTAATTAAAAAAATCCCCACCAAAGTACTGCAGTTAAAGCTACAGTGCCTTGCGAAAGTATTCGGCCCCCTTGAACTTTGCGACCTTTTGCCACATTTCAGGCTTCAAACATAAAGATATAAAACTGTATTTTTTTGTGAAGAATCAACAACAAGTGGGACACAATCATGAAGTGGAACAACATTTATTGGATATTTCAAACTTTTTTAACAAATCAAAAACTGAAAAATTGGGCGTGCAAAATTATTCAGCCCCTTTACTTTCAGTGCAGCAAACTCTCTCCAGGAGTTCAGTGAGGATCTCTGAATGATCCAATGTTGACCTAAATGACTAATGATGATAAATACAATCCACCTGTGTGTAATCAAGTCTCCGTATGAATGCACCTGCACCGAATACTTTCGCAAGGCACTGTAGCTATATCCGTTTTTTTGCATGGGCTGCGTCTCAATCCACCCCCCCCCAACAGCTTAGACTTTTAGAAGTTTTAACCTATGTTATCCCCTTCATCTACACTGATTGACGTGGATTTAACAGGTGACATCATTAAGGGATCACACAGTGCGTTCGGAAAGTATTCAGACCCCTTTGACTTTTTCCACATTTTGTTACGTTCCACCTTATTCTAAAATGGATTGAATAAATAAATAATCCTCATTAGTCTACACACATTACCCATAATGACAAAGTGAAACAGGTTTTTAGACATTTTAGCAAATTTATTAAGAATAAAAAACACATTTTATCACATTTACACAAGTATTTAGACCCTTTACTTTGTTGAAGTACCTTTGCAGCGATTGCAGCTTCGAGTCTTTGTGGGTATGACTTTACAAGCTAGGCACACCTGTATTTGGAGAGTATCTCCCATTCATCTCTGCAGATCCTCTGAAGCACTGCCAGGTTGGATGGGGAGCGTCGCTGCACAGCTATTTTCAGGTCTCTCCAGAGATGTTCAATCAGGTTCAAATCCGGGCACTGGCCCGTTCATCTTTCCCTCGATCCTGACTAGTCTCCCAGTCCCTGCCATGGAAAAACATCCCCACAGCAGGATGCTGCCACCAACATGCTTCACTGTAGGGATGGAACCAGGTTTCCTCTAGAGGTGACATTTGCATTCAGGCCAAAGTGTTCAATCTTGGTTTCATCAGACCAGAGAATGTTGTTTGTCATGGTCTGAGAGTTTTTAGGTGCCTTTTGGCAACTCCAAGCGGGCTGCCATGTCCAGGAGTCCTGACATCGCTGCTGCTGCTGTTGCTGCCCGTTACCACGCTGCTTGGTCCTTTTGTGGTGGGTGTTTCTGTAACGAATTTCCTCCTCTTCGTCTGAGGAGGAGTAAGGATCGGACCAAAGCACAGCGTGGTAAGTGTTCATGATGATTTTAATTAAAGAACACCGAACACTGAATCAAAACAATAAACGATGACGTGAAATTACAAACCCGAAACAGTACCGTGTGGCCCAAACACTCACACGGAAACAAACACCCACAACTCAAAAGTGGAACCCAGGCTAACAACACCTGCCTCGGATTGAGAACCATACTAGGCTGAACTCAAAACCCCAACATGGAAAAACACACATAGACTGCCCACCCCAACTCACGCCCTGACCACACTAAATAAAGACAAAACAAAGGAAATAAAGGTCAGAACGTGACACTTTGATATCCTTCCACAGATCTTTGCCTCGACACAGTCCTGTCTTGGAGCTCTACCGACAATTCCTTCGAACCTCATGGCTTCGTTTTTGCTCTGACATGCACTGTCAATTGTGTGTAGACTGATGAGGGGGAAAAAAGTATATGTAATACATTTTAGAATAAGGCTGTAACATGACAAAATTTGGAACAAGTCAAGGGGTCTGAATACTACACCTGGTCAGTCTATGTCATAGAAAGAGTAGGTGTTCCTAATGTTTTGTACACTCAGTATATACATGTTCATCATCTACACACACAATAACACACACACACATACAGGGAAGTCAGCTCAGACAGACCCAGCTCAAAGGACCCGCTCATGAGCTCCATCAGCAGCATATTTGAATTTAGAATGGAAATTGAATGTGTTAATGCAGCAAATGTTAGTTCATCTGATCGTATCACATCAAACTGAATCGCATTGTTTCGTTCCTCGAATCAAACCAAATCGCACCGAATTGTTTCAAACTAAACTTATCGTTCCTGTATTGTATCGGAGCCCATGTATCTAGAGACGTATTGAATCGTCTTGAAAGGGAAAGATGCACATCCCTAGTATTGGTGCTTTAAAGGCTGGTCCTGGTTCAGTTCTGTAATGATGGGGCCAGATTGCTTATTGTTGTGTTTAGCTGATCTAGGATCAGTTCCATAATAAAGGTGTCATCAGTGTCATTAGTATGATAGTCTGTTGCTGACCTCTTCAAGGCTAATCTAGGATCAGTTAATCAGTTAGTGCAATTAAGCCTGGCTGTTGTGTTGGTCTGTATTGGTGCTGTAAGCATTGTAAGCACCTGAATCTGATCTGTGTTAGTATTCAGCATGACTCCATTTTGGCCCCATCTGTCAGGATCCCTGCTGAGAGAGACGTGTCATTATCCTACCTGGGAGGGAGGGAGGGAGGGGTAGAGACTGGGAGAGAGAAAGGAACAAGTAAAAAAACAAACAGATAATGTTGTTATAGCAAATGTACTGATTCTCTCCAGTTTGCATATGTTTATATGGTGTGTGTGTGTTCACAGTGTGTCGTGTGGGTGTTGTTTCGTGTTAGTCGCCAAGTGTTGTATATAACATGGAGTGACGGCAGGGTATGTTGTAGAGCCAAGCATAGCCCTGAGCCCGTTACACGGTTAGAAAAAAATGTATGGAGGGAATGTGCTTTTCATAGCGGTGTGTAAATCTTATGTAAATTAGCTAACATGTTTGCCAGAGAACGCGAGAGAGAGAGAAGGAGCGAGAGAGAGAGAGAGTGAGAGAGAGAGAAGAGATAGTGAGAGAGTGAGAAATACATAGAGAGAGAAAAAGGTAAGAAAGAGACACAAGCCGAAAAGAGAGACAGAGAATGAGAGGAAACAAGTGAGAATGATCACAGCCATTTCCTGGGTGAATCAAATCAAAGTAAAAAAGATAAGACAAGCTGAATTTGATCTGTTTTGTTTATCCTGATTTTATTGTTTGTGGGATTTATCCCTGAGGGCTGAACTAACTACACTGTGTTTCAGGGGTGTCATCTTATCTTCCCACAATGACTGGGCCCAAAGAAATATAGACACCTTAATCAATCTATACAACTTACCAAATGTGTTTTATAAAAGTTCGTTTTGGAGAAGGTCAAACATTATATTACTATGATGACAAATTATTATCTACAAATCAGCTGGGCTAGACAATCTGGACCCTCTCTTCGTAAAATTATTCACCGCCATTGTTGCAACCCCTATTACTAGTCTGTTCAACCTCTCTTTCATATCGTCTGAGATTCCTAAAGATTGGAAAGCGGCCTCGTTCATCCCACTCTTCAAAGGGGGTGACACTCTAGATCCAAACTGTTACAGACCTATATCCATCCTTCCCTGCATTTCTAAACTCTTCAAAAGCCAAGTGAACAAACAGATCACCGACCATTTCGAATCCCACCGTGCCTTCTCCGCTATGCAATCCGGTTTCCGAACTGGTCACGGGTGCACCTCAGCCACGCTCAAGGTCCTAAACGATATCATAACAGCCATCGATAAAATACAGTAGTGTGCAGCCATCTTCATCAACCTGGCCAAGGCTTTCGACTCTGTCAATCACTGTATTCTTATCGGCAGACTCAACAGCCTTGGTTTCTCTAATAACTGCCTCGCCTGGTTCACTAACTAGTCAGATAGAGTTCAGTGTGTCAAATCGGGGGCCTGTTGTCCGGACCTCTGGCAGTCTCTACGAGGGTGCCACAGGGTTCAATTCTCTGGCCGACTCTTTTCTCTGTATATATCAATGATGTCGCTCTTGCTGTGGGTGATTCTCTGATCCAGCTCAACGCAGACAACACCATTCTGTACACATCTGGCCCTTCTTTGGACACTGTGTTAACAAACCTCCAAACAAGCTTCAATGCCATACAACTCTCCTTACGTGGCCTCCAACTGCTTTTAAATGCAAGTAAAACAAAATGCATGCTCTTCAACCGATCGCTGCCCACACCCGCTCGCCCGACTAGCATCACTACTTTGGACGGTTCTGACTTAGAATATGTGAACAACTATAAATACCCAGGTATCTAGCTAGACCGTAAACTCTCCTTCCAGATTCAGATTAAGCGTCTCCAATCCAAAATGAAATCTAGAATCGGCTTCCTATTTCGCAACAAAGCCTCCTTCACTCATGCTGTAAAACTGACCATCCTACCGATCCTTGACATCGGTGATGTAATTTACAAAATAGCCTCCAACACTTTATTCAGCAAATTGGATGTAGTCTATCACAGTGCCATCAGTTTTGTCACCAAAGCCCAATATACTGCCCACTACAGCGACCTGTATGCTCTCGTTGGCTGGTCCTCGCTACCCACTGGCTCCAGGTCATCTATAAGTCTTTGCTAGGTAAAGCCCCACCTTATATCAGCTCACTGGTCACCACAGCAACACCCACCCGTAGCACGTGCTCCAGCAGGTATATTTCACTGGTCATCCCCAAAGCCAGCACCTACTTTGGCCGCCTTTCTTTCCAGTTCTCTGCTGCCAATGACTGGAACAAATTGCAAAAATCACTGTTGGAAACATATCTCCCTCACAATCTTTAAGCATCAGCTGTCAGAGCAGCTTACCGATCTGTAAATAGACATCCAACCAATTACCTACCTCATCCCCGTATTTGTTTTTGTTTTTCTGCTCTTTTGCACACCAGTACTTCTACTTGCACATCCTCATCTGCACATCTATCACTCCAGTGTTAATTGCTAAATTGTAATTACTTCGCCACTATGGCCTATTTATTTCCTTACCTTCTTACTTCATTTGCACACACTGTATACAGATTTTTCTATTGTGTTATTGACTGTATGTTTGTTTATCCCACGTGTAACTCTTTGTTGTTGTTTTTGTCGCACTGCTTTGCTTCATCTTGGCCAGGCCGCAGTTGTAAATGAGAACTTGTTCTCAACTGGCCTCCCTGGTTAAATAAAGGTGAAGTTAAATATTAAAAAAGTATCACAATGATTGTTTCTTCCTCATCTGTAACTGGTATTCTCCTTTACATATGGCCACTATAAACGTGCATTCAATATTATCAGTATGTCCTAATCTGTCTGTCAATGGTGCCCCTGTAGCTCTGATCGACAAGGATCCTTCGGCAACTGTCTAAATTAGTTTAGCTCTTGGAAGTTGTAAGGATTCGTTCACTGCTAAAAGTATACACAGTGTACAAAACACTTGGAATACCTTCCTAATATATAGTTGCAACCCCTTTTGCTTTCAGAACAGCCTCAGTTCGTCAGGGCATGGAATCAAGGCGTTGAAAGCAGTCCACATGTATGCTGGCACATGACCCCAATGCTTCCCACAGTTGTGTCAAGTTGGCTGGTAGCAGATCTCTACTCCGAATAGCTCTATCTCATCCCACAGATGCTCAATTGCATTGAGATCTGGTGACTGGGCAGGCCACTACAGTAAATTGAATTCACTGTCATGTTCGTGGAATCAGTCCTGGACAATCCTAGGCTTGTGGTATGGGGCATTATCCTGCTGAAAAAAAAATAATTCACAGATCGATACACTGCTGCCATGAAGAGATGCACCTGGCTGGCAATGATGTTCAGATATCTTGTGGCATTCAAACGTTGCTCCACTTTTATCAAGGGACCCAATGAAAACACACCCCACACCATCACACCACCAGCCTGCAATGTTGACGCGGCATGATGGATGCATGTCCTCGTGTTTTTCTCCATACCCTAGTCCTCAAATCTGTGTGAAACAGCAGGACCCGGGATTCATCAGACCAGGCAATGTTTTTCCAATTCTCCGGTGTCCAGTGTTTTCGTTCCTTAGCCCACTGCAAGCCCAGTTTCTTGTTTTTTGCTAAAAGAAGTGGAACTCTGTAAGGTTGTCAGCTGCCATACCCCATTCTTGTCAAGGTACGACGAGTTGCTCATTCTTTTATGGGCAATGTTGTACTGGACTGTCAGTTGACTAACTCTAGTCCATCTATTGCTCAGTACAATTCCTGTCAGCCTCTGTCCTCTTTCATCAATAACCTGTTTTCAACCACTGGCTGGATGTCCTTTGGGTGGTGGACCATTGTTAATACACACGGGAAACTGTTGAGAGTGAAAAACCCAGCAGCGTCGCAGTTCTTGACACACCTTGCACCTACTATCATACTCCATTCAAAGGCACTTGTGCATTTTGTCTTGCCCATTCACCCTTGGAATAGCACACGCGTCCACAATCCATGGCTCAAGGCATAAAACCTCTTCTTCAACCCGTCTCCTCCCCTTCATCTACACTGACGGAAGTGGATTTAACAGCTGACATCCATAAGGGATCATAGCTTTCACCCTGGATTCACCTCGGTGCAAATCACATTGTATGTCCCATTTCCCACAGTAAACACTCCAGAAAAGTTATTATTTACTGAAACAGATCACTTTTGGCCAAGGTCTTTAGGAAATCCCCTGTGACAGTGAGCAGATGTGTCTGTAAGTCAGTACCTTTTTGGTGTGTGTGTCAGGCAGTGGCAATTGTAGCATGTAAAAATATCCTGAACTTAAATTTCAAATGTTGGTTGAGTGTGTTTGTTATCGCTTCCATACAGGGGCATCATGCCCATTAAGACTGAAGAGGCAGAGGGTTTTGGCACGGTTTGGACTACCTCAGTTTTAATCCATTCTCTTTTTAAAAGCTATAGCCATCTTCACTCAAGTCTGGGCCGAAAGGAAAGCAACGCCACTTCATTTAGTAATGCACAATTAGGGATTCAGCACAAACATTCTCATTGCCACAAATACCTCAGTCTTTTCAATGCCTATTTGGCATCCAAAGATCCAAACCTCTGACTCATGTTGTGAGTATGGAGATCAGAGGATGACTCATCCAATTGAGTGACTGAGATAATGTCACTGACAGAGATACTGAGTCTGTTGTTCCTGCACTCTTTTAAATGGGTCTGACAGATGAAAAAGCAGTGCCTTGGTGGAGTGTGTACGTGTGTGACTAGCACTGACGCTAATGAGACGCAACGAGCACCGGATGACAATCAGAGATAATTGTGGTCTGTCCTGCAAATACAACTCTCCTGAAAATGGGTGAAACAGATATTTATTCATTCATTCATTCATTCATCCATTCATTCATTGTCATTCATCTATTTTAAACATGATATGATTTAACCTTGCGTGTAGAGCTCCAAGTGAACCACAGTTCCACACGCAGATTCACTCTCACACACATAGTGAGTGAAGTTTTAAGTTGCTCTACCATTTCTGTCTTGTTCCATGTGGAGTAGGGATGTTCCTATGGGTTGCCTGCTGTTGCATTGAGGGTGGAAAGTGGGCTGTCTCTCCTGTGCCATGTGTGCGTGTGTGTGCGTGTCTGTGTGTGTCTGTGCGTGTCTGTGCGCGTCTGTGTGTGTGTGCGTATGTGTGTGTGTGTGTGTGCGTGTGTGTGCGTGTCTGTGTGTGTGTTTGTGTGTGCGTGTCTGTGTGTGTGTGTTTGTGTGTGCGTGTGCGTGTGTGTGTGCGTGTGTGTATGTGTCTGTGTGTGCGTGTGCGTCTGTGCGTGTGTGCGTGTGTGCGTGTGTGTGTGTTTGTGTGTGCGTGTGCGTCTGTGTGTGTGTGTGTGTTTGTGTGTGCGTGTGCGTGTGTGCGTGTGTGTGTGTGTGTGTGTGTGTGTGTGTCATTTGGGCTGCAGGAGAACATTTCGGAGCAGAGTGGGCGTCTCCGCCTCCACGCTGTCGCTCTTCATCTCTTCCTCCCGGCCCGCTGCACTCGTTTCAATCCCTCTTTCTATCTATCCACTTACATTTGAGTGATTTAGCAGTCGCTCTTATCCTCTTTTCCTCTCTCCGCTCCGCTCTCCTCGCCTTTGTCTCTTTCCACTGCCTTTGGGTTCTTTCTCACTTTCTGTCGTTAACACTCTGCTTTATCTCGCTCCCCATCTTTCTCCCTCTCGCTTTCCATCTATCTCTCTCTCTTATTCCTCCTATTTTCGCTCGTTCACTTCCTCCTCTCAGGTTTCTCTGTGGTCTCAGGGGAGGGTGAGGACACATGTAGAAGCCTCAGAGGTGTAAAGGATTAAAGGACGACCTCTAGCCTGACAGAGACTGTACACCTTTCAGTCTGCTGAGACACATGCATATCAATGCACACACACACACACACACACACACACACACACACACACACACACACTTACACACACAGTTAGACACGTTGTTTTGACATACCTTTGACGTCGAAAAACAAACAATGGGATAGAGAGAGGGGAGCTGGAGAGAGGGGGGGGGGTGTTAGTGACAGAGGAGAAGGAAAAATAGTGGAGATACAGTGAAAGGTGTCAGAGAGAGTTACCTACAGGATGAGAGGATTCACTGATTCTTTCTCTTTGTGTTCCTGTGTAACAGCCCATATTCCAGTGCCCTCTGTCTTCTCGAAGGTTCTCCCGGTCCCCTCCTTCTTTCTCAGTCTCCCTCACTCCCTCTGTCTAGGTCATTCTCTCGGACACCTCTCAATTCAATTTAATTCAAGGGACTTTACTGGCATGGGAAACATATGTTAACATTGCCAAAGCAAGTGAAGTAGATAATAAACAAAACAGTAGATAATAAACAATAAAAATGAACAGTAAGCATTACACTCACAGACGTTCCAAAAGAATAATGACATTTAAAGATGTCATATTATGTATATATACAGTGTTGTAGCGATGTACAAATGGTTAAAGAACAAAAGGGTAAATAAATAAACCTAAATATGGGTTATATTTACAATGGTGTTTGTTCTTCACTGGCTGCCCTTTTCTTGTGGCAACAGGTCACATCTTGCTGCTGTGATGGCACACTGTTGTATTTCACCCAGTAGATATAGGAGTTCATCAAATTCGGGTTTGTTTTTGAATTATTTGTGGATTTGTGTAATCTGAGGGAAATGTGTGTCTCTAATATGTTCATACCTTTGGAAGGAGGTTAGGAAGTGCATCTCAGTTTCCACCTCATTTTGTGGGCAGTGTGCACATAGCCTGTCTTCTCTTGGGAGCCAGGTCTGCCTGCGGCGGCCTTTCTGAATAGCAAGGATATGCTCACTGAGTCTGTCCATAGTCAAAGTTTATGTCAGACGGTGGTCAGGTATTCTGCCACTGTGTACTCTCTGTTTAGGGACAAATAACATTTTAGTTTTCTCTGTTTTTTTGTTAATTCTTTCCAATGTGTCAAGTAATTATCTTTTTGTTTTCTCATGAATTGGTTGGGTCTAATTGTGTTGCTGTCCTGGGGCTCTGTGGGGTCTGTTTGATAACAGAGCCCCAGGACCAGCTTGCTTAGGGGACTCTTCTCCAGGTTCATCTCTCTGTAGGTGATGGCTTTGATATTATGGAAGGTTTGGGCTTCCTTTTAGGTGGTTGTAGAATTTAACAAATATTTTCTGGATTTTGATCATTATCAGGTATCGGCCTAATTCTGCTCTGCATGCATTATTTGGTGTTTTACCTTGTACACAGAGGATATTTTTGCAGAATTCTGCATGCAGAGTCTCAATTTGGTGTTTGTTGCATTTTGTGAGTACTTTGTTGGTGAGAGGACCACAGACCTCACAACCATGAAGGGCAATTGGTTCTATAATTGATTCAAACATTTTTGGCCAGATCCTAATTGGTATGTCAAATTTTATGTTCCTTTTGATGGCATAGAATTCCCTTCTTGTCTTGTCTCTCAGCTCGTTCACAGCTTTGTGAAAGTTACCTGTGGCGCTGATTTTTAGGCCAAGATATGTATAGTTTCTTGTGTGCTCTAGGGCAACGTTGTCTAGATGTAATTTGTATTTGTGGTCCTGGCGACTGGACCTTTTTTGGAACACCATTATTTTGGTCTTACTGAGATTTACTGTCGGGCCCAGGTCTGACAGAATCTGTGCAGATTATCTAGGTGCTGCTGTAGACCCTCCTTGGTTGGTGACAGAAGCACCAGATCATCAGCAGACATTTGACTTCAGACTAGTAGGGTGAGGCCGGGTGCTTTTCTAGTGCCCGCGCCAATTCTTTGATATATATGTTGAAGAGGGTGGGGCTTAAGCTGCATCCCTGTCTCACCCCACAGCCCTGTGGGAAGAAATGTGTGTTTTTTGCCAATTTTAACCGCACACTTGTTGTTTGTGTACATGGATTTTATAATGCCGTACGTTTTTCCCCCAACACCACTTTCCATCAATTTGTATAGCAGACCCTCAAGCCAAATTGACTCTAAGGCTTTTTGAAATCAACAAAGCATTATTTTGGTTTGTTTGTTTGTCAATTAGGGTGTTCAGGGTGAATATGTGGTCTGTCGTACGATAATTTGGTAAAAAGTAAATTTCACATTTTCTCAGTACATTGTTTTCACTGAGGAAATGTACGAGTCTGCTGTTAATGATAATGCAGAGGATTTTCCCAAGGTTGCTGTTGACGCATATCCCACGGTAGTTATTGGGGTCAAATTTGTGTCCACTTTTGTGGATTGGGGTGATCAGTCCTTGGTTCCAAATATTGGGGAAGATGCCAGAGCTAAGGATGATGTTAAAGAGTTTTAGTATAGCCAATTGGAATTTGTTGTCTGCATATTTTATAATTTCATTGAGGATACCATCAACACCACAGGCCTTTTTGGGTTGGATGGTTTTTATTTTGTCCTCTTGTTAATTCAAGGTAATTGGAGAATCCAGTGGGTTCTGGTAGTCTTTAATAGTTGATTCTAAGATTTGTATTTGATCATATATATGTTTTTGCTGTTTGTTCTTTGTTATAGAGCCAAAAAGATTGGAGAAGTGGTTTATACATACATCTCCATTTTGGATAGATAATGCTTCATTTTGTTGTTTGTTTAGTTTTTTCCAATTTTCCCAGAAGTGGTTAGAGTCTATGGATTCTTCATTTACATTGAGATAATTTCTGACATGCTGTTCCTTCTTTTTCTTTAGTGTATTTTTGTATTGTTTGAGTGATTCACAGGCATAGACTCAGGTTTTCTGGGTCTCTATGTTTTTGGTTGGATAGGTTTCTCAATTTCTTTCTTAGGTTTGGTGTAGGTCCGGGGGGGGGGGGATACTTGTGTTTACCTGCTGTATGGTAGCAGGGTGGAAGTCTTTCGTGGTAGCAGTGTGGATATAACCACTTGTGCATTGGGGAAAGTAGAAGAAGCTTTTTCAATCACTCCCTTGAGTGCTGTGGCAACCCATTCCTGCTGTGCTCTCAGGTCGTTTGTGCCTGAGTGTACTATTATGTGGCTAGGTTAACCTAGTTGGTCCTCAAACAGAAGGTCTGTTCTCAGTGGGTATGGGGGGTTGTCAGGAGGGCTATCAGGATGGCTGTGTCTCTCCCTCTATCCTTCTCCTCTGGCACCAACCCCTCTCTTCCTCCCTCTGTTTGTTTTTCTGTGCAAGTGTATGTGTGTTAGGGTATAATGCAGGTAATCGGTATCCCGGTATGAGACCGGTATGTCTGTCTATCCTCCCCCCTCTCTCAGTAAATCATAGTGGAGTCAGAAGAGCTTAACAGGAATGGGAAAGGGGGATACCTAGTCAGTTGTACAACTGACTGCCTTCAACTGAAATGTGTCTTCCGCATTTAACCCAACCCTTCTGAATCATATAGGTTTAATTGATTAATTTAACTGCCTTAATTGACATCCACGTCTTTGGCGCACGGGAAACAGTGGGTTAAACTGCCTTGCTCAGGGGCAGAATGACAGATTTTCACCTTGTCAGCTCGGGGATTCGATCCAGCAACCTTTCAGTTACTGGCCGAACGCTCTAACCACTGAGACTTTGTAGTCCGGTTTGAAAGGTTGTAGTCCTGTTTGAAGGGTTGTAGTCCTGTTTGAAGGGTTGTAGTCCTGTTTGAAGGGTTGTAGTCCTGTTTGAAGGGTTGTAGTCCTGTTTGGAGGGTTGTAGTCCTGTTTGAAGGGTTGTAGTCCTGTTTGAAGGGTTGTAGTCCTGTTTGAAGGGTTGTAGTCCTGTTTGAAGGGTTATAGTCCTGTTTGAAGGGTTGTAGTCCTGTTTGAAACGCTTAGGGAAAGGTTAAGGTCTGGCGAGTGGATGTACTGGTATGTCTTCTATAAGGGTAGTTTGTAGTCCCGTGGTACAGTTATAGGGGGTAGTGGTGAGGGGATGATCTGGTAGGCTTTGTGGTGGGTTTAATTGAGGAATTGTGAGGTGTTTAGAGGGGGATGAGGTAGTAGACCTGTTGGTGGGGCTTGGGAGGAGTGTGGAGGTGGAGGAGGAGGTATTATGTCGATTCTGTGGATGAATGTCTCTCTTCCTCCCGGGCTAGAACAGCAGCAGAAACCTGAGAGGATTGATCAGGTTGGGAGGGAGGAGAAAGAAAGATTTAAGTTCACGTTATCCATGTATGGAACAGCCAAGTCAACTACAGTGTAAGTTCTTTATAATAGTGTTATAATGAATATTGTAGGAGGGCATGAAGTTATAGCGGTGGAATAGCCTGTATGTATATGTGAGAGTAGTAAGAGTCTTCTTTCTAGATGTAGTTTGGTGGGGAGAGAGTCCTGGCCTCAGCCATGCACTTTTCTTCTGGTCAACCACAGCTCTGGCTCTGATTGGACCATTCTCAGGAAGGAATTCTGCTCTCTGAGGTCTAGATCCCGCCCCCTCTGAGCCTGGGTTGCACTGGAACACAACGGCATTCCCTCTGCACACATGCAGGGGGAAAGTGTGTATGTGTGAGGGAGAGAGTGACATTGTGTATGAGAAGGAAGGAGATAAAGAGAGTGACTGAAGCATTTAGGGACAGTTCAAATTTTACTGGAGGGGGTCTGATCCAACTCGAAGCACCTGCACAACGTAATATTTTAACGTGAACATTGCAGCAAAAGCGAACTCCTTCCTCCTCTACAAAATGTTCAGTTTTCCCGGGAAATTGTGAAGCGCTGGGGAAGCTGTGAAGCCAGCTGTAGACTATTGTGTGATTGTGTTTGAGTCTGTTATTAAATGTGAATGTTTACTGCTTTTCATTAAATCATGTATGTCTACAAATATTGCACATGCATTCCTTTATATGGGCAGAATATTGTAGCGTAGGCCTATGCAAAGTCGTTCATATCCGCAGAATGTTTTATATAAATTTGTTCATATGGTTATATAAAGGCTGAATGATAAAAACAGCCAATAGCCCGTCTAGTTTCTACAATGTATTTTAATTTTAAATAATGTATTTTCATTTTTTATCTTTTTTTACACTACCCATTAACACCAACCATTCCCTATAAAACATGTACTTATCAATGGAAAAGCTTAGGAAAATACAGAAATCCTGGTGCAACAATAAGTAGGCCTAAAACATGTACTCCAAAAAATACCAAAAATAAGAATAAGCTACATGAATGCAGGGCCATAAAAACAAGTTCAGGAAAAAATCTTCCAAGAATGTGCTTAGTGTTCTGGTCTCAAAGGGATTTTGGGGTCATTGAAAAGGATTGAAATGGATGTGTCATAAATAAGTGTCGAAGTAGGCTAGGCGCTCATTTTTCTCAGATGCAACTTGAAACGGCAACTTAAAAGTGTAGCCAACGCTCTTCAGGTAAGACTCCAGCCGCTCAGTCGTGGTGTACTTCTGAACCAGTGACTTCAGATCCTTCTGTTGCTTGCGCCAGCGAGGACTTTGCCATGGCGGTGGAACGCCAGCAAGTTGCTGCTCCGTTCTCATTTAGCCTCTTTGCTGCTGTCGTTGCAATGGCTCGATTTAACGTCCAAACGGTGGGGTGGGTAGCGACAAGATTCGCCATGTCTTGCAGGACCAGCGTCATAGCGGTTCCATAATTCTGAAATGAAAAAAAGAAACCATGTTATTGGCCTTGGGCTCTCATCGATAATAAAAATTTGAGTAATAAAGCCATTACTATGTTAATCAAGACATGCCTATTGGCTTTCTTCGAATACGTCCGACCTTCTGCCCAACCCATGTTGCCTGAAAGTATGTCCGGAGCTTCTCCAGTGGATGTTCTGGACCCTGAAAGAACCGTGTATCCAGCATCATTTGGAGATAACACCGTCAGTGAGCGTTACAGTATGTGACCCCTGCACTTCCGGAATAACTTATTTGCACTCTGTCGTTCCCGTCTGTAGGTGTAGCCTTCGTGCGCCGGGATATCTTTGGGAAGCACAGAGACGATAAATTCAGTTAGGGACGTCGCCAGGACCTTAGGTATGTGAGTGCCACTGGAAAGTTGGTGGACTCTCATTTCCTCCCCATATTGTAGGCCTACAATCTGTGTATTCACTCTTTTCATTGGCCTATGCTATTGGTTGCATTTAAGACCAGGGTTGTTCGTTTTATTGATCTCAGTATGTCAATGTCAGTGTATCTTGTGATTTTGTGATTTTTGTGGTATTAAAAAATGTTATTGTAATGTCTCCAGTCATGCAAAACGATGTAGAATTGCAGGAAATTGTTTTAGAAAAGGCAATGACGATTTGCGGTTCCCTGTCAGCCCCTGGTCTTCAGGGCTGAGCCCCTGGTTATGAAACTCTGGTGACCTCCCTGTTGCTTGTTCTGACCTCCTCTAAGAATAATGAATGCTGAGGGTAGTAGTGCAAGATCTTTTTAAGCAGAATATTTGGATTGTTAACATATGAAGGACTTGCAATTAGTTTTCTGGACAATCAAAGCCATCCATCCAACCCATTTATTCAGATCTGGCTGTTCAAATTTCATTAGTCATGTGACCGAGTCTTTTTTCAATTGAAACGTCCAAATGTCCGCCCTTTTACCAGATATTTGTTTTTTTTATGGAATATTCTATTTTCATAAGTGAAATGTGTAAAATCAAAATGTGGAATGCTATAGATACTAACAGCTATGCATGATTTAATGAAGAGCAGAAAACAGACACCGCATGGTTTCAAATTCTTCAATAAAAGACTTGTAAACAGAAACAAGAAATAGTCTATACAGCTGGCTTCACCGTTTCCCCGCCAAATAGGTCTACAAGGAAAACACCCTCCCCAATGTTAAATTTTTTTCGCCTGACCCTTCCCTTGCACTGTAAAAACAAATTGCACACCCTCCTCCCTCATAGACTTAACTCAACATAATATTTACAACTACAAATAACAATAACTGTAGAGACACTGTGTTTCTAAAAGTGGATATCGACTTATCCACGTTGTCATTCTTACGTTGCACAGTCAACGCCATGCAGAGAATGGGCCAGAACGTTGAGGGATTGCCGACCACCATGGACAAGCTCACTCTCCCTGCCTGTTACATTAGGCCTACATTACAATCAGAGCCGGCATCAGACAATGATCAGCTAGCCATGTTTATAATTATATAAAATACAGTGCCTTGCAAAAGTATTCATCTCCCTTGGCGTTGTCCCTATTTTGTTGCATTACAACCTGTAATTTAAATTGATTTTTATTTTGATTTCATGTAATGGACATACATAAAATAGTCCAAATTGGTGAAATGAAGAAACAATTAGTTGTTTCTAAAAATAACTAAAAATGGTAAATGGAAAAGTGGTGCATGCATATGTATTCCACCCCCTTTGCTATGAAGCCCCTAAATAAGATCTGGTGCAATCAATTACCTTCAGAAGTCACATAATTAGTTAGATTGTACACAGGTGGACTTTATTTAAGTGTCACATGATCTGTCATATGATCTCAGTATATATTCACCTGTTCTGAAAGGCCCCAGAGTCTGCAACACCATTGAGCAAGGGGCACCACCAAGCAAGCGGCACCATGAAGATCAAGGAGCTCTCCAAACAGGTCAAGGACAAAGTTGTGGAGAAGTACAGATCAGGGTTGGATTATAAAAAAATATCAGAAACTTTGAACATCCCACAGAGCACCATTACATCCTTTATTAAAAAATGTAATGAATACGGCACCACAACAAACCTGCCAAGAGAGGGCCGCCCACCAAAACTCATGGACCAGGCAAGGAGGGCATTAATCAGAGAGGCAGCAAAGAGACCAAAGATAACCCTAAAGGAGCTGCAAAGCTCCACAGCGGAGATTGGAGAATCTGTCCATAGGACCACTTTAAGCCGTACACTCCACAGAGCTGTGCTTTACGGAAGAGTGGGCAGAAAAAAAGCCATTGCTGCTTAAAGAAAAAAATAAGCAAACAGTTTGGTGTTTGCCAAAAGGCATGTGGGAGACTCTGCAAACATATGGAAGAAGGTACTCTGGTCAGATGAGAGAAAAATTTAGCTTTTTAGCCATCAAGAAAAATGCTATGTCTGGCGCGAACCCAAGACCTTCATCACCCCGAGATCACCATCCCCACAGTGATGCATGGTGGTGGCAGCATCATGCTGTGGGGATGTTTTTCATCGGCAGAGACTGGGAAACTGGTCAGAATTGAAGGAATGATGGATGGCGCTAAATACAGGGTAATTCTTGAGGGAAACCTGTTTCAGTCTTCCAGACCTGGACCTGGACCGAGTTTCACCTTTCAGCAGGACAATGACCCTACTTGAAGGAGCTGGAGCAGTTTTGCCTTGAAGAATGGGCAAAAATCCCAGTGGCTAGATGTGCCAAGATTATAGAGACATACTCCAAGAGACTTGCAGCTGTAATTGCTGCAAAAGGTGGCTCTACAAAGTATTGACTTTGGGGGGTTGAATAGTTATGCAAGTTTTCAGATTTGTTGTCTTATTTGTTGTTTGTTTCACAATAAAAAAAAATATTTTGCATCTTCAAAGTGGTAGGCATGTTGTGTAAATCAAATTATACACCCCCCCCCCCCCCCAAAAAAAATATATTTTAATTCCAGATTGTAAGGCAACAAAATAGGAAAAATACCAAGGGGGTTAATACTTTCGCAAGCCACTGTATATGCACCACACAACCAATGCACAAAGCATACCATCTTCAGGCGCTTCAAAGTCATGTTTTTCGTTTTCAACACAACAATAAATAGACTGTCAATCTCGACAAAAACAAAATACATCCCTCCCTACCTTGTAGGCCAACCCAGTATCAAGGTATTGGCTTGACAAACTCTGAATGTCATCACACTTTTTGGTGTTTTGAAACAGATCTCTTTCTATTCATCAAATGGCCGCTGCACAGTTTGGATTGATTGATTTGATTTGTCAGTTAAAAAAATACACATGCAGTGCCTTCAGAAAGTATTCACACCTTTGGCTGTTTCCACATCTTGTTGTGTTACAGCCTGAATTTAAAATGAATTAAATTGAGATATTTTGTCACTGGCCTACACACAATACCCCATAATGTAAAAGTGGAGTTACACTTTTAATTTGACAAATGAATAAAGAAAGAAAAACTGAAATATCTTCAGTCTATAAGTATTCAACCACTTTGTTATGGCAAGCCTACAGAAGTTCAGGAGTAAACATTTGCTTAACAAGTCACTAAATAAGTTGTATGAATTCACTCTGTGTGCAATAATAGTGTTTAACTTGATTTTAATGACTACCTCATCGCTGTACCCCACACATACAATTATCTGTAAGGTCCCTCAGTTGAGCAGTGAATTTAAATTACAAATTCAACCACAAAGACCAGGGAGGTTTTCAAATGACTTGCAAAGAAGGGCAATTTCGTTTTTATCTTTACTGAGTACCACTCTCTATATTTGACATGTTATGGGTATGATTGTAAAGGGCGGCTCCGGCAGCTCCTGACTGGCGGGCGGCTCCGACAGCTCCTGACTGGCGGGCGGCTCCGGCAGCTCAGGACAGACGGGCGTCTCCGGCAGCTCAGGACAGACGGGAGACTCCGGCAGCTCAGGACAGACGGGAGCACCTGGAGGAAGGAGACGGAGAGACAGCCTGGTGCGTGGGGCTGCCACCGGAGGCCTGGTGCGTGGAGGAGGCACCGGATAGACCGGACCGTGGAGGCGCACAACCCTACCTGGATGGATAGTCCCCGTCACCAGGCCAGTGTGGAGAGGTGGAACAGACCGCACTGGGCTGTGCTGGCGAACCGGGGACGCCGTGCGTAGGGCTGGTGCCATGTACCCCAGCCCAAGGAGACGCACTGGAGACCAGATGCGCTGAGCCGGCTTCATGGCACCTGGCTCGATGCCCACTCTAGCCCGGCCGATATGAGGCGCTGCGATGTAGCGCACCGGGCTATGCCTGCGCACCAGGAACACCGTGCGCCTCACGGCATAACACAGTGCCTGTCCGGTCCACCTCTCTCCATGGTAAGCACGGGGAGTCGGCTCAGGTCTCCTACCTGACTTGCCACCCTCCACCCCCCAATACATTTTTGGGCCTGCCTCTCGTCCCTGCTGCGCTGCCGTGCTAGCCGCCTCTCGGCTTTCGCTGCCTCCAGCTCCCGCCTTGGGGCGGCGATATTCGCCAGCCTGTGACCAGGGTCCCTTGCCGTCTAATATCTCCTCCCAAGTCCAGTTCTCTAGGTACCGCTGCCTATCGTCACCACGCTGCTTGGTCCTTTCTTGGTGGGTGATTCTGTAACGGTCATCGGTGGAAGTGCAAAACACACTAAACAGAAAAATAATCACTCACAACTCAAGGGTGAAAACAGGCTGCCTAAGTATGGTTCTCAATCAGGGACAATGATTGACAGCTGCCTCTGATTGAGAACCATACCAGGCCAAACACAGAAATACCAAATCATAGAAAAAAGAACATAGACTGCCCACCCAACTCACGCCCTGACCATACTAAAACACTTCACAAGGGAACTAAGGTCAGAACGTGACAGCATCTCGGTATCAGAAGTAAAAATACAGCCAGACGGCTGCTGCTGTGCCTTTCTAGACTTTATTACTCATTAGAAAGCAATAATTCGATTATTCATTGCATTGTGGTGTTGTAGGCTAGTCTACGTAGGATAATTGTATATTCCTTAAACAAGATAAATAGGGGTGCTTGTTGAGCTGCATGTCTCATGTCTTCGCTGTTCCCTTAGTTCCAAGGCTTGAAAATGGGAAAGCAAGCAAGAGGGCATGGGGTAGGGAAAGAAAAGTGTGTGTGTGTGTGTGAGAGAGAGAGAGAGAGAGAGAGAGAGAGAGAGAGAGAGAGAGAGACAGGCAGAGAGAGAGAGCACACACTCTCACACACTCCCTCAGACCACTGCAGCTGAGTGAGTGGAGTGGAGCGAAGCAGAGGCAGAGGCAGAGTGATAGAAAGAGAGGGGGAGAAGGGAGGGGGAAATCGTTCCTTGTTACTACTTGTTGCTCTTGCCTTTCCGTGCGGAGCGTTGAGGATGACATTCCCTGTTTTTTCCTGGCTGGAGTGGGAGCTCGTCTGAGGTAAGAGCCTCGCAGCTTTTGCCGTTTACTGCTGCTGTTTGTCGGGGTGAGAGGGAAGGAGACAGGAGGTAAAATGGGAGTAGTATTTCAATCCAGAGTTTGAGGGGGTTTCTGTGGGAATGCTGGCTTTGTGGAGCGGGGGAAGAGAGGGAGGTGTGGAGATACACTCCTCTGAGTAAAGCAGAAGACAGAGAGCCCTCACTGAATGAACAGACTGGCCCCTCTGTAAGAACAGACAGAGTGAAAAAACTGAGGGAGAAAAAGACTGAAAGAGACAAAGGGTCCGTTACATGTGTTTAACAACTCTGCTCTCTTGGTAGGACAAAACAGGAGCAGTGAAACACTTCAAAACGGACAGTGGAAATTCTAGCTCAGCTCTCATTCTCTTTCTTGACTACTGTATGCTGTGTTTCCCCATACTTTCTCGAGTCTCCAGTTCTCTAATTAATGTCTCTCTCTCTCTCTCTCTGGTGTGTGTTTCTGGGTAGCTCTGCTTGGTTCAAGACGGCTCCCAGTTTATAATCTGGAGTGGGGAGTCACATTTCAACACAGTGCAGTGAGGAAGGAAGAGAGGAGAGGGTGGTAGTTAACTACTTTAGCAGTCTCATTCCCACATGTATCAAGTCTGCAGGATTACTGTCTACTGCCTGCCTACAACCAGAGGCTGTTTCCTTGACTACTGTAGATAACTCATATAATCATGCAAGCTACCGTTACTATTTCATTATTATTTATCTTGCTGCCTACTCACTTTAGCCTTGACTACATGTACAATACCACCGTATCCCTGCACGTTGATGTGGTACGGTTGCTGACCATACGTAACTTACAATCATGTGTTATATTTCCTGCTCGCTTTTATTTTTGGTCTGACCTAGTGTTGAAAGTTGGATTTTCTATTTTGCACCTTCGATATTGAACACGGCATTGTTGAGGAAGAGCCTTTAAGTAAGCACTTCGCAGTGCGGTTTACACCTGTGGTATTCTGCTCATGTGACAAGTAAGCGACCAACTCATTTTAGCATGCAGCACTATGTTACAACACCTTGACCCAAAAACGAGACCATCAACCCAACCAGCGTGAACGGACTGCAACCTCCGTAATGACAGTATTTCGGATTGACATAAATATAATTTTGGTGTTTAGCATGTCATTCACAGCAAATGCAAGCACTCTTGTGACTTTCACAGCTTTTGAGATTTAGCATAAGTAGCCTATTTACATCAAAAGTAATTCAAGGCTTTATATCATGTGTTGTATACCATTTGAGGACTTATCAAGCCTTTATACTGTATCACGCGGCATGGATTTTAGCTGCCCTAGTCTAGTTGTCATGGTGATATATTCTGCCCATGTGGGTCCTTGTCTAGTGTACTCCAGTTATTGTTGTGATACCGTATGTTCTCCTCGACCCCCGTCTCAGGGTCAGCGCTGGCCAGGGCCGGGCGGTTGGTTGTTATTGTTGTCCTATTAATAGTGAGGGCTGGGCCGGCAGGCAGGCAGCTGAGAGGGGAGAAGCCCGGAAGGGAAGGGAAGGAAGTGGCCTTGGAGCGGCCAGCCAGACGGAGAAGAGGGGTTACTAGGACCACCGAGCGGGAATTATGGAATTACAGAACAGCGTTCCCGAGGCGATGAGAATCAGTGAAGTGAATGGGACCGTCGCGGAACATCTGATATAGTTCCGGCGTTACTCTTAGTGAGGTGGAACTGAACGCTACGGAACACAGAGACTGGGGAGACATGGGCTGATACACTCTATCCTCTGGAGAAATACTCAGCATGGCTGCAACCTGGACGGAGCAACAGCAGAGGAATCGGACTCAAATCGTCTTAACTTCCACAACTTCCACACAGATTTCTATTAGCTGCTGTTTACCCAGGTGCCACATCAAAGCCAATCAAGCTTTACTTGAAGTGCATTTAAAGGATCTCAATAACTACTCTAAGCAACCTGTCTGTCCTTGCTTTTGTTACATAGCGAAAGTGACAGATAAAGTATGGTTGGTTGAGTAGTCTGATAATCTGCTTCAGTGTTTGTCTAAGGAGATGGGATGTAGCCACATAGCTCTCCTATCTCCTCCTTCCCTTTCGTTCCACTTTCCATTCATCCCCCTCTTCTCTCGCTCCCTCATCCCCCTCTTGATAGGTTCCTAAGGAATGTCAGATGAACTACCTGTTGCCGGAGGATAGATGAATCTACAATCTGGTGTTTGAACTTGTCTGGTAACCCTTGTTTTATGGTCTGTCTTACTTCCATGCCAGCAGACCATTACGACTTACCATTGGTCAACATTATCGACGTCATGCAATGGATTTGCACGTCAGATGTTTTATTGTACTTAGCATACATAGATCTTACAGTATGTAGAGTAGTGAATCAAGAGGCCTTTTTTGACTTCCTCCTACCTTTCCCAGACTTCATTGCTGTGTTGATTGCGTGGTCTGTGACTTGGCGTGTATGTGTAGAGACATGTCAGGTGTGTCTCTTGCAGTTCACTCTTGCTCCACGCTTTGTCTTGAACGTACTTGTTCAGGACATTGTGTGATGACGCATGAGAAATTACAGATTGGATTTCTATTTAAATATGGATAGAGTTTATTATCCATGAGACAAACATGTTCACTTTTCCGTGGAGGATCAGTGAGGATATAGAAAGCGGTTAGAATGTTGATATAATAGTGTTGGTCATGAAGGTACACACATTTGTGCTGATGTCCAGTGGAAAGTCACAAGCTATGGCTGTTCACACTCAAAAATGTGGATTCCTCAAGGGTTCTTTGGGCAGGGTGACGATTCTATGTGGAACCATAATGACTCAAAGAACCCTCTGAGCCCTTCAATGGTTCTTTGCTCTTTTAGTGATAATTAAAATGTAGGGTAGGTGGCTCATTTTAATATTTGGGGGGGGGGGGGGGGGGGGGTTGCACACAGCTCTTTTTGTTTAACCTTGAATGAGAGCGTCAATCCAGTTAATTTAATGTGTGGTGTTACGCTGTTACCTATTGTATATTGTCTTGTGAAAGACTCATTTATGGTCTTGTGTCAATTGAAAATGGTTGACTAAACCAGTCAGTGGCGCTCTCCTCAGGGACCCCCAGTTGTTTCCAAGGTAGCTCACCTAATTCAGCTCACTCTGATTCAACAATTAACACAATAATAACATGTTTGACAATACAATATGGCTGACCT
Source organism: Oncorhynchus mykiss (assembly GCF_057628025.1). Classification (NCBI taxonomy): domain Eukaryota; kingdom Metazoa; phylum Chordata; class Actinopteri; order Salmoniformes; family Salmonidae; genus Oncorhynchus; species Oncorhynchus mykiss. Next base: position 37,365,904 of record NC_143050.1, on the reverse strand, counting down.
GAATAAAACAATCTGTATGGTTCCTCAAAAGGATCTACCAAGAGTGTTTCAGATTGGGAAAGGTTCTTTATTTGAACCATTCTGCATGAAGGTTCTATAAAGAACCATAAAAAAGGGTTGCAACCATAGCGGAACCTGTTTTTGGTGCTATATAGAGCCTTAGGAAAGGGTTCTTTATAGCACTGTACAGGTTCCTCGTAGAACCTTCAAAAAAGGGTTCTATATATAGCACCAAAAAGGGTGCCGCTATGGTTACAAGCCAAAGAAGCCCTGTCTGGCATTATTTAGAACCATTATTTTTTAGTGTGTTGGGTGGACATTAAAAGCTCAGAGTTTTATAGACATGCTTCCATTTGGGCTGTGTGAATGGGGGCCCTCCCTCTCCCACTCTGCCCTTTGACCTGGCCCCCTCAACAAAAGGTGTAATTGCTGCTGGTCGTAAACCACCGTGGAACAGAAAGAGAGAGGAGAGTGATATACTGTATGTCAAATTCAAATCAGATTTGTAGCAGATGTTATTGTGGGTGTAACAAAATGCTTCTGTTCCTAGCTCCAACAGTGCAGTAGTATCTAACAATTCACAACAATACACACAAATCTAAAAGTAAAAGATTTAAGAAAAATATTAATATTAGATTGAGTAATGTCGGACTGGCATTGACTAAAATACAGTAGAATAGAATACAGTAAATACATATGAGATGAGTAAAGCAGTATGTAAACATTATTAAAGTGACTAGTGTTCCATTACTAAAGTGGCCAGTGATTCCAAGTCTATGTATATAGGGCAGCATTCTCTAAGGTAAAGGCTTGTGCAACCGGGTGGAAGCCGGCTAGTGATGGCTATTTAACAGTCTGATGGCCTTGAGATAGAAGTTGTTTTTCAGTATCTTGGTTCCAGCTTTGATGCACCTGTACTGACCTTGCCTTCTGGATGGCCTTCCTGTGTTGTAGGTTTCCTGGAGGGCAGGTAGTTTGCCCCTGGTTGCGGGCAGTGCAGTTGCCGTATCACGCGGTAATACAGCCCAACAGGATGCTCTCAATTGGGCATCTGTAAAGGTTTGTGAGGGTTTTAGGGGCCAAGACAAATGTATTAATCGAGTTTGAAGAGGCTCTATTGCTCCTTCTTCACCACACTGTCTGTGTGGGTGGACCATTTCAGTTTGTCAGTGATGTGTATGCTGAGGAACTTGAAGCATTCCACCTTATTCACTACAGTACCCCCAATGTAGATAGGTGTGAGCTCCATCTGCTTTTTCATGAAGTCCAAGATCAGCTCCTTGGTTTTGTTGATGTTGAGTGATATGTTATTTTCCTGGCACCACTCTCCCAGGGCCCTCACCTCCTCCCTGTAGGTTGTCTTGTCAATGTTGGTTATCAGGCCCACTACTGTTGTGTCATCTGCAAACTTGATGATTGAGTTGGAGGCGTGCTGGCCACGCAGTCATGGCTGAACAGGTAGTACAGGAGGGAGCTGAGCATGCACCCTTGTGGGGCCCCTGTGTTGAGGATCAGCAAAGTGTAGGTGTTGTTTCCTACTTTCACCACCTGGGGAGGCCCGTCAGGAAGTCCAGGACGCAGTTGCACAGGGTGGGGTTCAGACCCAGGGCCCAAAGCTTAATGATGAGCTTGGAGGGTACTGTGGTGTTGAATGCTGAGCTATAGTCAATGAACAGCATTCTGTTCATTGACTATAGTGTGCAGTGTGATGTCGATTGCTTGGTCTGTGCATCTATTGGGGAGGTAAATTGAAGTGGGTCTAGGGTGTCAGGTAAAGTAGAGGTGATATGATAAGATCATTAACTAGCCTCTCAAAGCACTCCATGATAACAGAAGTGAGTGCTACATGGGCAATAGTTATTTAGTTCAGTTACCTTTGTTTTCTTGGGTACAGGAACAATGTTGGACAACTTGAAGCAAGTCGGGACAGCAGACTGGGATAGGGAGAGAATGAACGTCTGTAAACAAGTCTGTAAACATTCCAGCCAGCTGGTCTGCGCATCCTCTAGGACGTGGCTAGGGATGCTGTCTGGGTCGACAGCCTTGCAAGGGTTAACACGCTTAAACATCTTACTCACATCGGCCACAGAGAAGGAGAGCCCACAGTCCTTGGTAGCAGGCTACGTAGGGGGCACTGTGTTATCCTCAAAGTGGACTATGAAGGTGTTTAGCTTGTCCGGAAGCAAGACATCCATGTCCGCGACGTGGCTGGTTTTCCCTTTGTAGTCTGTGGTTGTCTGTAGACCCTCCCATACGCATCCTGTCTGAGCCGTTTGAATTGTGACTCCACTTTGTCTCTGTACTGACGTTTTGCCTGTTTGATTGCCTTACGGAGGGAATAACTACACTGTTTGTATTCAACCATATCCCCGTCACCTTGCCATGGTTAAATGCGGTGGTTCGTTATCAGGTTTTGCGCAAATGCTGCCATCTATCCACAAATTCTGGTTTGGGTAGATTTTTAAAAACGTGTATGATAATTCTACAGCAGTCCCTGCAGCATACACTCAAACCGGTTTGATTAGAATGCTCATTTAGAACGTCCTGTTTCAATTGACGCAACAGTCAGCATTTTTGCACATTTTTGCACAAACACAGTCCTTACAAAGTTATATCCTGAATGTGACCAGTTTATTTTTGGATGCAGTTTTCAGACATTCACATAAGTAGTGACAGCATAACACAATCATTCAAACCGGAAAATGTGGGCTACATTAGTCCTAGCGTTAACTGAGGAAAGATTGATGTAACGTGGTCATATTTAGAAAATTCTCGGCTGTCAGAAACCACAATATGAATTAGCTAATAGCAATTACTATTTATAAATCATCGCATCACGGGTTTGCTCTCCATTGATTCAAATAATTGGGTAAAACACTTTCTAGAGTCTAAAGTAATCCGACGATGGGTAGTTTGTGCACGCCACCATGTATGTTTTTTCGCGTCAACCAAAGATAATAAGAGGAGACAAGATTAGTTTGGTCTGTTTGCAGTATGCATGTTGAAGGGGGTTCTGTCATCTATAATCATTCACTTCCAGAAGTTTACCCTTCACCTCATTATAACATCTTTGGTCTGACAGACATTTATTTACCTGACACCCAGAATGCATTGTATAATGTCAATTAACATGGCGTCACACATAGCTGGCAAATAGCTTAGCATTAGCTCATTATAATCAGTACAACCTTCAAAAAAGTATTTTACACACATCATAGGTGTCCATTACAATCTATGCAATAATCGGAATGCATTATTTGTCACCAGTACTTTAAAACATGTGAATAAAACTGTAAATACGTTATGCTCCATACATACATGCATACATACATACATACATACATACATACATACATACATACATACATACATACATACATACATACATACTGTATGCTACAGTAGAAACGACAACATGATATACAGAAAATAAGACATTTACTTTGATAGGAATGCACACATGCCCAAAGTCATTATTTGTAAGGAAAACAACAAGGAAGGCAATGTGAGCTCAAAGCCAGAAAATGTGCCAATTCGTGCAAGACTGCGCAAATGTCCGCATACTTGATCTGCGGAAACATTGTTGAAGTGATTGGACTCTCCTCGAAGAGAGAAGTTTGTCTGGCTCAGTAAAGCCTCAAACATAAATTGTCCGCAACACTGAAATGGGCAACTTCTATGTTTATTGATGAGTAGGCAGAACACACCTCTATTCAAACTGTTGTTAGAAAACAAAACTTGCTAGAAAATAATTTTGAAACATAGCATAATAATTAGCAGGCAGGCAGCAAGTGTTAACTGTACTGTTGCGTAACAATCACATTTTGGAACGGCATGTGCATTCTGACATCACGTGCATAAAACAACTCACACTGGGGCGACTGTGAGAGATATTTGGAACTCATGTGTGAAAAGGTTATTGATATTCACAGTGGGTTCATCGCCTATACACTTCCTGATGAACTCCGTCACCGTATCTGTGTAGTCGTCGATGTTATACTCGGAGGCTACCCGGAACATATCCCAGTCTGCGTCATCAAAACAATCTTGAAGCATGGATTCCGATTGGTCAGACTAGTGTTGAAAATACCTTAGCATGGGCACTTCCTGTTTGAGTTTCTGCCTATAGGAAGGGGTGAGCAAAATGGATTTGTGATCAGATTTGCCGTAGGGAGGGCAGGGGAGAGCCTTGTAGGCATTTTGAAAAATCGAGTATCTGTGGTCCAATGTTTTGCTTTGCTAAAATCCCCAGCTACAATAAATGCTGCCTCAGGATATGTGGTTTCCAGTTTGCATAAAGTTCAGTGTAGTTCATTGAGGGCCATCATGGTGTTGGCTTGAGGGCGAATATACACGGCTGTGACTATAACCAAAGATAATTATCCTGGGAGGTAATACGGTCGGCATTTGATTGATATTCTTTGTCGGGTAAACAAAAGGACTTTTGTTTATGTATGATATCAGAATCACACCATGAGTAGTTAATCATGAAACATACACCCCCACATTTCTTCTTCCCGGTATATCTGTCTGTGCGATGTATGGTGTCTGCTATAGAGAAGAGTATGTATTTGTGTGTGTGCGCATGGCATTTGTTTGTGTATCTGTGTGTGTGTGAAAGGGTGCATTGTGCAATGTTTGTGTGTGTCGGGTTCTAAGATTGTGACTGAGTGTGTGTTTTGCGAGTGTGCGTATGTGTGTTTACACAAGAAGTTTGATAGTCTGCGCTCCACAATAAAATAATAAATGAGCTATTTCATACCCTTCTGCCCCATTTGAAAGAAGCAGCCTTAATGAACACTGTATCAACAGACTCATTGTCTTTCTTTTTTTAACTCTAAGGCCATGAACTCCTGAGCTGTGTGAAGTGGCATATGTTATGGCTACTGTATGTCTGGTCTTGTGAGTGTATATTGGTTTAGTGTGTGTATTGGTCTAGTGTATTGGTCTAGTAGTGTGCATGCTGCCTCTAGGGAAAATGTTAGTTTTTTATTGATTGTGTTTACAGATGTAGGATCTTAATTTGATCACCCTGTTGCAGGAGAAATTTCCTGCAATGCAGTGTATTTGAGGTTTAAAAAGGCTTCTAAAATGTGTAATTTCCACTTACGAATTTTAGACTTGATTTTCACATATTAGTAATATATCAACCCCTACAAAAATGTCCATTAATTATTTTCTTGCTGTCGCCAACTGGCTCAGATTAAGAACCTATGTCTGTAAGTGTTATGGTGTGGGGTGCTACCACAGTCTTCAGATCTATCAGTCTTCAGGTTTCAGGCAAGCAAGTGCTGTAGTTGTGTGTGGGTTTGAAACAGTAGAAGCTGGGTGTCTAGGTTTGCTGGGCCTGGGCAGTGTGTGTGTGAGTGGTGTGCATGTGCGCATGCATGCAGGTGCGTGTGTGTGGATGGTAAGGAATGCACCGGTGCTGTTGTGCCAGATGCATCATGCTGTGTTTGACATTTGTTTGGCTCTTTGACCTTGCCTCACTGTGGCTCTCTCACACACACACCCTTCTTATGTGCCAGTGCCAATCTTAGATTGTTCTGGACTGAGTTCCTAGGTGGAAAAACAGGAAAAGGCCAATGGAGACACTCGAGCACAGACAAAGAGACAGACAGACGTCAAACAATATCAGACACACACATAGTTTTAGATTTACACAAACACATTTAATACACACAGAAAATCTAAATTGGACCAGATAGGGGTTGTTTGGCTTGTATCCAGACCAGATAGGGGTTATTTTGCTTGTAACCAGACCAGACCCCTTCGCTTTTTCCAGATGTTACGTTACAGACTTATTCTGAAATGGATTGAATTGTTTTTTTTCTACCCACAATAACCCATAATGACAAAGCAAAAACAGGTTTTTAGACATTTTTGCAAACGTATAAAAATTATAATAATGAAATATTGCATTTACATAAGTAGTCAGACCTTTTACTCTGCGCTTTGTTAAAGCACCTTTGGCAGTGATTACAACCCTGGGTGTTCTTGGGTATGATGCTACAAGCTTGGCAAACCTGTATTTAGGGAGTTTCTCCCATTCTTCTCTTCAGATCCTCTCAAGCTCTGTCAGGTTTCAAAATCAAATCAAATTGTTTTTGTCACATGCGCCAAATACAACAGGTGTAAACCTAACCGTGAAGTGCTTACTTACAAGCCCTTTACCAACAATGCAGATCAAGAAATAGAGTTAAGAAAATATTTACAAAATAAACTATGGTAAAAAAATACAAAATTAAAAATGACATAACAATAACGAGGCTATATACAGGGGGTATTGGTATGTTCCCGTTGGATGGGGACTATCGCTGCACAGCAATTTTCAGATCTCTCCAGAGATTTTTGATCGGGTTCAAGTCTGAGCTCTGGCTGGGCCACTCAAGGACATTCAGAGACTTGAGTTGTCTTGGCTTTGTGCTTAGGGTCGTTGTCCTGTTGGAAGGTGAACCTTCACCCCCGTCTGAGGTCCCGAGCAGGTTTTCAACAAGGATCTGCCTGCACTCTGCTCCATTCACCTTTCCCTCGATCATGACTAGTCTCCCAGTCCCTGCCACTAAAATACACCCCCACAGCACCACCATGCATCCTCGTAGAGATGGTACAAGGTTTCCTCCAGACGTGATGCTTTGCATTCAGGTCAAAGAGTTCAATCTTGGCTTCATCAGACCAGAGAATCATGTTTTTCATGGTCTGCGAGTTCTTTAGGTGCCTTTTGGCAAACTCCAAATGGGCTGTCAGGTGCCTTTTACTAAGGAGTGACTTACGTCTGGCCACTCCACCATAAAGGTCTGATTGGTGCAGTTCTGCAGAGATGGTTGTCCTTCTGGAAGGATCTCCCATCTCCACAGAGGTACTCTGGAGCTCTGTCAGAGTGACCATCAGTTTCTTGGTCACCTCTTGGCCCTTCTCACCCCGATTGCTCAGTTTGGCTGGGTGGCCAGCTCTAGGAAGAGTCTTGTTGGTTCCAAACTTCTTCCATTTAAGAATGATGGAGGCAACTGTGTTCTTGGAGACCTTCAATGCTGCAGACATTTGTAGGTACCCTTCTCAGATCTCTGCCTCAACACAATCCTGTCTCGGAGCTCTATGGACAATTCCATTGACCTCAGAGCTTGGTTTTTGCTCTGGCATGCATTGTCAACTGTGGGACCCGACATAGACAGGTGTGTGCCATTCTAAATCATGTCAACTCAATTTAATTTACCACAGGTGGACTCCAATCAAGTTGTAGAAACATCTCAAGGAAGATCAATGGAAACAGGATGCAACGGAGCTCAAGTTCAAGTCTCATAGCAAAATGTCTGAATAGTTATGTAAATAAGAATTTTTATTTTTTAAATCATTTGAAAAAATCCTAAAAACCTTTGTTTTGCTTTGTCATTATGGGGTATTGTTTGTAGATTGAGGGGAAAAAATGATTTAATACATTTTAAATTAAAGCTGTAACGTATCAAAATGTGGAAAAAGTGAAGGGGTCTGAATACTTTCCGAATGCGCTGTAGAACAATTGTTAAAGGTTCAATAAAGAACCATGCTCATAAGGTTCTAAATGGAACCTGTCCAGTGCTATAAAGAACCCTTTCCTACGGTTCTATGAAGAACATGAAAACAGGTTCTATATAGCACCAAAAAAGGGGTTCCGCTATGGTTACAACCCTTTTTGGAGCTATATAGAACCTTTTTTTATGGTTCTTTATAGAATCTTTATGGAGAATGGTTCCATCAAGATATGTAGATCCTTTTGAAGAACCACATGTTGTTTTATTCAGGTCAGCCATTTTATATTGTTAAAATTCCAGAGGTGTTATTATTGTGTTAATTGCCAAGTTGAATCAAGTGAATTACCTCTGGAACAGCTGGGGGTCCCTGAGGAGAGAATTGAGAACCACTGAGTGATTTAGTCAACCACTTACAGACTGTCAGCTTTAATTTGAGGTGTTTAAGTTATTTTCATCCCAATCGGGTGAACTGATTAGAAATAGCAGCACTTTTTGTACATAGTCCCCTCATTTTAGGGGAGTAAAAGTATTGGGACAAATTCACTTATATGTGTATTCAAGTATTAAAAAGTTAAGTGGTTGGTCCCATATTCATACGCAACGACTACATATCAAGCTTGTGACTCTGCAAATTTCTTGATGAATTTGCTGTTTGTTTTGGTAGTGTTTCAGATGACTTTGTGCCCAATAGAAATGAATTGTACATAATGTATTGCCATTTTTTTTGTCACTTTTATTGTAATTAAGATTAGAATATGTTTCTAAACTCTTCTACATTAACGTGGATGCTACCATGATTACAGATAATCCTGAATAATGATGAGTGGGAAAGTCACAGATGCACAACTATCATATATATTATATATATATCTGTATTTTAGTTATCGCTAAAAGAGAAAATAACCTTTTTCTCAACTATTAAAAAAACAAACAATGAAGAGCTTAATGGGTTCCACATAGAACCATCACCCTTTCCCGAATATTATTTTTCAGTGTGTACTCTCTGTCCTTGTTTCACCTTAGGGAGGCTTATGCTAAATTATAGTGGTGAAAAGATTGAACCAGATCCTGTACCGCTATTGAAGTGAATCATAGGTCATTAGTCACAAGGAAGAGAGGACTTCCTGAAACTAACCGTAAACTAACCGGTGAATTCTCCATTCATAGCTTTTGCAAATATGGCATGGCCCACTAGTTTCTAATAGTCTGACACACACATAGACACAAACACACAGACACAGGGGGGAAAAGAGCTGTTAGGAAGAGAGCTGTTGGCAGGACTAACTGTCCCTGATGTCAAGCAGAACTAGTTGTGTGGCTGTAGAAGGGAGGTTAGGGGGTGGAGGCCATGTGCAGGAAATATGGGTTGTTTTTACCACCCTGATTCTCAAACAGGGCTGTGTGCACTTGTGAGTGAGTGTTTGAAATAGGGGTCGTTTTATTTAGAACCCTGCCTCCCACACAGGGCTGTGTTTTTGTGTGTGACTGAAATAGGGGTTGTTTTTTATGACCCTGTCTCTCACACGGCTGTGTGTGTGTGTGTGTGTGTGTGTGTGTGTGTGTGTGTGTGTGTGTGTGTGTGTGTGTGTGTGTGTGTGTGTGTGTGTGTGTGTGTGTGTGTGTGTGTGTGTGTGTGTGTGTGTGTGTGTGTGTGTGTGTGTTTGCGTGTGGCTATTAAGGGCAGGAGATTTAGAGTCGAACACACAGAAGGGGAGTTGTTATTTTCGACAGGGCAGTCTAGACACACTGTGGTCGTGTGTGTATTCTTAGGAGTACACAGGAATACACACACACTGCCCGGTACCCTCAGATTTTTTTTTCTTGTTTACAGTGATGGCCCAGGAACAGTGGGTTAACTGCCTTGTTCAGGGGCAGAACGACAGATTTTTTACCTCGTCCGCTCTGGGATTCGAACACTGACCAGTGCAGTCAGTAATGTCTGAAATGACAGTGTATAAAAGTGGCCATAATGACAATGGGACATTGTAACTAACAAGCACAAGCATTGGGACTTAGGTTGGTTTCCTTGGCAACATTTGGAATGTCCAGGTGTCAGGGATGTTGGGGGATGGGCTGGGGGGGGGGGGGTTGTAAGGGGATAGGGTGAGAGGAGGGGGAACCTTGGAGTGAAACACATTTTTCCCCTCTTTTCTGTTTCCTGCGCAGAACAAATTGTCCTTACACCAGCACAGACAGCTCTGCCTAACAGAGGCAACTGTGTGTGCGTGAATGTGTGTGTGTGTGCCTGTCTGTGCGTGTGCATGAGTGCGTGTGCTTGCATGTGTGTTTATGCAAGTGTGAGTATGTGTGAAAGACAGAACACTACACTCCCACGTGAGGAAGTAGGGCAATACCGTATGGAATGTGTGCAGGCATGTTGACGTGTCATAAATACATCATGAGCAAATGCCTTTGTACTTCAGGAAACTGCACTCATTAAGCAGAAAATGTTCAAGGAAAGTTATCGCTGATGTCACGGAGCACAACAATTAAACCGTAGAAATTATATATAGGTCTATTGGAAAAAATATATTCACACTCATAATATTTTCTCTATCATATCAGTATGTCCACTCAACAGGTGGGGGAAAAAAAGTGGAAAGTATTTGCTGTGGTATTCAATGCCCTTGTAAACTGACTTGAGTAGGAAGGGAAATGGAAATCAAAACCACCGAACTTTACTCATATTAGGCGCTCTTTACGCAGAGCGACTCAGTGAGGGCTTACGTTTACGTCACCCTTGGGACTCAAACCCACAACCCTGTGGCGTTGCAAGCGACATGCTCTACCAACTGAGCCACACAGGACACTTCCCTGCTGTATTGGTTGATCTTGTCACAGGGTTTATTGACGGCAACCCTAGGTTCGACTGTAGTGTATATTGTGACTTAAACTAGAGCATACAGAAGGACAGGTTTATTGACGCCAACCCTAGGTTCGACTGTAGTGTATATTGTGACTGAAACTAGGCTGCGTCATACAGTGTGTAGTGACAGAGCAGAGGGGAGACCAGACTAGAGCATACAGAAGGACAGGCTAGGGAGAAAAGGTCACAGGGGAGTGTTAATTGTGTATTTAGCATCACAATGGATGAAACTATGCAAGTTACACACGCACACACACACACACACACACACACACACACACACACACACACACACACACACTGGTAGTTTACTGAACTCCTAATGAGGACACTCTTCCCATCACCCTGTGTGTGTGTGTGTGTGTGTGTCTCCCTAACTCTTTCTCTCTCTCACTCTCTCTAGTTGTGAAATATTCATCAGAGCAGAAGTCTATTAGTTTGCTTCAATAATTCATCTATTTGTTGGTTTTATAAAAAACGTTCTGCTAGGCTTCAAATCCCACTAGCTAGAGGAACTGCACCAGCCTCTCTCTCTCTCTCTCTCTCGCTCACACACACACACACACACCACACACACACACACACACACACACACACACACACACACACACACACACACACACACACACACACACACACACACACACACACACACTTTTACATTTTATATTTTAGTCATTTAGCAGACACTCTTATGCAGACTAATTTACAGGAGCAATTAGGATTAAGTGCCTTGCATACAAAGACAGTCTCTCACATCACAAAGAAGCACGTAATTATGTATATAAAGTCTCCAATTAAAAACACATATTTGACCAATGGGTAAAATACTATGTTAATTGTAAAGATAATCCTCTAAGAAAATCAATGGTCCAAACTTCATGTCTCTATCATAATCCATTCAAAGTTAACACTTTTTTGGTTACTACATGATTCCATATGTGTTATTTCATAGTTTTGATGTCTTCGCTATTATTCTACAATGTAGAATATCGTATTTTTTTTAAAGAAAAAACTTGAATGGGTAGCTGTGTCCAAACTTTTTTGACAGGTACTGTACGTGTTATGGCTTTACACACCCTGCCATATTGTGGATAAGGAGTTACTTGACTAACAGAACACAGAGGGTGCACTTTAATGCAATTCCTCAGGGAAGCTGTCTCTAGGCCCCTTACTTTTTTCAATCTTTACTAATGACAAGCTTTGAGTAAAGCCAGAGTGTCTATGGATGCGGATGTCTCAACGCGACACACGTCAGCTACCACAGCGAGTGAAATCACTGCAACAATTAACAAAGGCCTGCAGTCAGTTTCAGAATGGGTGGCATGAAATAAGTTAGTCCGAAATATTTCAAAAAACTTAAAGCATTGTATTTGGGATAAATCATTCACTAAACCCGTAGTCACAAGTAAATCTTGAAATGGATCACGTGGAAATTGATCAAGTTGAGAATGTAATAAATTATGTGGAAATTGAGCTACCTGAGATGACTAAACTGCTTGGAGTAACCCTAGATTGTAAACCGTCGTGGTCAAAACATGTTAAATGCAACAGTAGCTAAGATGGGGAGAAGTCTGCCCATAATAAAGCGCTGCAACACTCAACAAGGCAGGTCCTACAGGCCTGGACTACTGTTCAGTCGTGTGGTCAGGTCCCACAAAGAAGGACGTAGGAAAATTACAATTGGCTCAGAACAGGGCTGGACCTTAAATGAATAATATGCATGTCAATCTCTCAAACGTGGAGGAGAGTTTGACTTCATCACTACTTGTTCTGGTAAGAAGTGTTGACATGCTGAATGCACCGAGGTGTCTGTTTAAACTACTAGCACACTGCTCAGACATCCATGCATACCCCACAAGACATGCCACCAGAGGTCTCTTCACAATCCCCAAGTCAGAAACAGACTATGGGAGTCGCACACTACATAGAGCCATGGCTACATGAAACTCTCCACATCAGATTTTTTTTAAACAGACAAAAATAAACCTTACGGAACAGCGTGGACTTTGAAGACACACACACACAGGCACAGACACAAGCATACACATGGATTTTGTATTGTAGATACGTGGTAGTGGAGTAGTGGCCTAAGGGCAAACACTTAATGTGTTGTGAAAAGTGTTATGACATGTAATGTAGTATTCTTTTATTGTATATTACTGCCTTAATGTTGCTGGACCCCAAGAAGAGTGCAGCTGCCTTGGCAGCAGCTAATGGGTATCCTTAATAAATAAAGAGACACACACTGTGACACAAACTGTGAGTTGTGGAAACCCTGTGTGTGTGTGTGTGTGTGTGTGTGTGTGTGTGTGTGTGTGTGTGTGTGTGTGTGTGTGTGTGTGTGTGTGTGTGTGTGTGTGTGTGTGTGTGTGTGTGTGTCTGTGTCTGTGTGTGGCTCAGTTAAGATAGCTATTGTATCTGACTGACGGTGGGACCGCCACTATAGGGTTTTTCATTAGAACCCAATGGAGACAGGGGTCCCAGTATTGCTCTGAATGTAATAGAATACAAAACAAACACAGAGAAAGACATGGTTGGACATATAGTTCATCTTTCTATACTGTCCTATAGCCCTTTTTAGGTATGCACTCTTCATGAAAAAGAGCGGCACTATATTACATGCTTGGGTATGTCACTGGGTGCACTGCGGTGCTGCTCAGTGTTGCATAATCATCGCTCTTTCATCTCTCTCTCTCTCGCTCACAGAATGACGCGTGCCTTTTAGATTAGCAGGTCGGCCAAGGTTTGTTTCCTTTTCTCATAGTCGAACATATAATGATAACAAAAATAGGAAAAGAAGAGAGGGGGTGTCTTGTGTTGGGAGTGTGGGAGGCCCCATAATGAGTTGTCCTGGTTGGTGGGTAGTGTTCGCTGATTGGGGCTTTCATTCTTTAATGGCTTTGAATCTCTCTCTGTACAATCAGCAGTTGGACCCTGCGATAGCCCTGCGGTAGTTGGACCCTATGTTAGCCTTTTGGTAGCTGAAGGACTCCGTTGTGGCTGTGGTAGATGTATGACCCTGTCGTAGCTGGATCTTGCGCTAGCTGCACAGGTTGTAGTGCATGTATCGTGTTTCCATGTCGGTCTTTGAATCAGAGTGGCCCACCGGACCAGAACAGTGTAGGGTAGAGATAAGACAGGAGCTCAGGCCCACAGGGAAGACCACTGTCTGTGTGGACAGCTCAGAATCAGCCACTCTGCCAACCCTGCATACAGTACAGTCTCCTCAGAACAGGAAGGGGAGGACCATCCTCCTCAGTGAATTTAATATAAATACAAATTGTGGAACATTAAAAGTCATCCTTTTTAGATAAAACTATACTTAACATATTCACATGCCACCAAATAATTGATTCAAACACAGTTTTGCAATGAAGGTCTACAGTAGCCTCAACAGCATTCTGTAGGGTAGCACCATGGTGTAGCCGGAGGACAGCTTGCTTCCGTCCTCCTCTGGGCATGTTGACTTTAATACAAAACCTAGGAGGCTCATGGTTATTACCCCGTTCTATAGACTTACAAAGTAATTATGACAGTATCCGGAGGGCGTCCTAAAACCTATCAGAGCTCTTGCAGCATGAACTGAGATGTTGTCCACCCAATCAAAAGGATCAGAAAATGAATCTAGTACTGAAAGCATAAGCTACAGCTGGCTAACACTGCAGTGGAACATTTGTGGTGAGTACTTTACTCAAAGAGGGGGAAAGATATTTGTTGAACAGTTCTGAACAAATTCATTTCTTCAAAACTGAGGGATAAGCAAGAGAGAGAGCGAGAGAGCACTAGCTATATTTCGTTGTACTTTTGTTTCACTTTCACTTACTTAGCTAGCAAATGTACAGTGCCTTGCGAAAGTATTCGGCCCCCTTGAACTTTGCGAACTTTTGCCACATTTCAGGCTTCAAACATAAAGATATAAAACTGTATTTTTTTGTGAAGAATCAACAACAAGTGGGACACAATCATGAAGTGGAACGACATTTATTGGATATTTCAAACTTTTTTAACAAATCAAAAACTGAAAAATTGGGCGTGCAAAATTATTCAGCCCCCTTAAGTTAATACTTTGTAGCGCCACCTTTTGCTGCGATTACAGCTGTAAGTCGCTTGGGGTATGTCTCTATCAGTTTTGCACATCGAGAGACTGAATTTTTTTCCCATTCCTCCTTGCAAAACAGCTCGAGCTCAGTGAGGTTGGATGGAGAGCATTTGTGAACAGCAGTTTTCAGTTCTTTCCACAGATTCTCGATTGGATTCAGGTCTGGACTTTGACCTGGCCATTCTAACACCTGGATATGTTTCTTTTTGAAACATTCCATTGTAGATTTTGCTTTATGTTTTGGATCATTGTCTTGTTGGAAGACAAATCTCCGTCCCAATCTCAGGTCTTTTGCAGACTCCATCAGGTTTTCTTCCAGAATGGTCCTGTATTTGGCTCCATCCATCTTCCCATCAATTTTAACCATCTTCCCTGTCCCTGCTGAAGAAAAGCAGGCCCAAAACATGATGCTGCCACCACCATGTTTGACAGTGGGGATGGTGTGTTCAGCTGTGTTGCTTTTACGCCAAACATAACGTTTTGCATTGTTGCCAAAAAGTTCAATTTTGGTTTCATCTGACCAGAGCACCTTCTTCCACATGTTTGGTGTGTCTCCCAGGTGGCTTGTGGCAAACTTTAAACAACAGTTTTTATGGATATCTTTAAGAAATGGCTTTCTTCTTGCCACTCTTCCATAAAGGCCAGATTTGTGCAATATACGACTGATTGTTGTCCTATGGACAGAGTCTCCCACCTCAGCTGTAGATCTCTGCAGTTCATCCAGAGTGATCATGGGCCTCTTGGCTGCATCTCCAATCAGTCTTCTCCTTGTATGAGCTGAAAGTTTAGAGGGACGGCCAGGTCTTGGTAGATTTGCAGTGGTCTGATACTCCTTCCATTTCAATATTATCGCTTGCACAGTGCTCCTTGGGATGTTTAAAGCTTGGGAAATCTTTTGGTATCCAAATCCGGCTTTAAACTTCTTCACAACAGTATCTCGGACCTGCCTGGTGTGTTCCTTGTTCTTCATGATGCTCTCTGCGCTTTTAACGGAACTCTGAGACTATCACAGTGCAGGTGCATTTATACGGAGACTTGATTACACACAGGTGGATTGTATTTATCATCATTAGTCATTTAGGTCAACATTGGATCATTCAGAGATCCTCACTGAACTTCTGGAGAGAGTTTGCTGCACTGAAAGTAAAGGGGCTGAATAATTTTGCACGCCCAATATTTCAGTTTTTGATTTGTTAAAAAAGTTTGAAATATCCAATAAATGTCGTTCCACTTCATGATTGTGTCCCACTTGTTGTTGATTCTTCCCAAAAAAATACAGTTTTATATATTTAAGTTTGAAGCCTGAAATGTGGCAAAAGGTCGCAAAGTTAAAGGGGGCCGAATACTTTCGCATGGCACTGTAGCTAGTTTAGCCTACTCAAACACCCAGCTCCAACAGAGAGGGATGTCATGTTCGCTAGCTGGCTATGGCACTGAAACGTTTCCAAGTCAAGGTAATCTTCTGGTGTTATTCATTTATTGCCACTGAGGCCCGGCGGTGTAACTGCTAAACTGTTTTCTAACTGTACACATGATTGTAGTGGGTTTACTAACGTGTTAGTTCTAGTAGGTACTGTATGTTGACTGACGTTAGCTAATATGGTGACAACGATGTAGGCTATGTGTAATGGTTAACGGTTATGATATGAAGGTTTGGCTAGGATTTTCTTTTTGGCCTGGTCACAGACAGTTGATATGTTGTGTACTGAAGCAAAGGGAAAAGGTGACAGAAGGAGAACGTGTTAAAGCCAGAAGGAATGAACAAGCATGCTGATTATATGTGGCTGCTATGAAAGTGAACTGTGTTTACGTGTCATCAGGCGTGTATTCTTTCGGGCGATTCTGTTTTTAAAAAAAAGTTTCTTGAAACAGGGATAAACAAATCAAAATCATCAAATCAAATTGTATTGGTCACATACACATGGTTAGCAGATGTTATTGCGAGTGTAGGGAAATGCTTACCTGACATACCTGAATTTGTCCAATAGAAACTCTTGTTTGCAACTGTTGGACTAATGATTACACCCTAGATCAGTTAGAACAGGCAAGATTGTGCAAAGTGGTATTGAATGTGTCACTGTCTGTCACCTTGATTGCTCAACGTTTCTCTCGGCCTGTGATACCTATGTTTTAAACACAGGTTTCATTCATATGCTAGGTTGTAGCAACCTCATGATGGGTACAGGGAAAATGTGTGTATGATGTAGTAGTCTAAACCTATCGATGTTACTAGCTAGGTGAATGGAATATGAATGAATGTCATCCAATATGCTGTGATAGAAATAAGGTCATGCTTCCCCCCCCCCCCTCCCCCCCTCCCAAAAAAAATTGTCCTCTCTCATCTTAAATGGCACCGACCGCCACTGCCTGTGTGTCTGGTTTCTCTAGGTCTAAGCACACAGTTTCCCGTGTATATCAAGAATGGTCCACGACCCAAAGGACATCCACCCAATGGCAGGTCAGTGGTCGAAAACAGGTCATTTATGAAAGACGACAAAGGAGACTGACAAGGAATTGTGCAGCGCAACAGACGGGCTAGAGTTAGTCAACTGACAGTCCAGGACAATGTTGGTGGCCAAAGACCCATGACAGAATGCACAACTCGTTGTACCTTGACACGAATGGGGTAAGGCAGCCGGCGACCTTACAGAGTACCACTTCTTTCGGCAAGAAACAAGAAACTGCGATAGCAGTTGTCTAAGGAATGAAAAACACTGGACAGTGGAGATCTGGAAAATCATTGCCTGGTCTGATGAATCCCAGTTTCTGCTGTTTCATACTGATAGGAGAACTCGGGTATGGAGAAAACCACCTGAGTACATGCATCCATCATGCCGTAGTGTCAACATTGCAGGCTGGTGGTGTGATGGTGTGGGGTGTGTTTTCATTGGGTCCCTTGATAAAAGTGGAGCAACATTTGAATGCCACAGGATATCTGAACATCATTGCCAACCAGGTGCATCTATTCATGGCAGCAGTGTATCCGTCTGCAAAATAGATGTTTTTTTCAGCAGTATAACGTCCCATACCACAAGGCTAGGATTGTCCAGGACTGGTTCCACGAACATGATGGAGTGGACTGGCCAGTCACCAGATCTCAATCCAATTGAACATCTGTGGGATGAGATGGAATGAGCTATTCACAGTAAAGATCCACTACCAGCCAACTTGACACGACTGTGGGAAGCATTGGAGTCAACATGGGCCAGCAACCCTGTGGACGGCTTTCGACACCTTGTAGAGTCCATGCCCCGACGAATTGAGGCTGTTCTGAGGGCAAACGGAGGTGCGACTCAATATTGGAAAAGTGTTCCTAATGTTTTGTACACTCAGTGTATGTGTCTCATGTAGCCAAATCTCTGGAAGGCTTTGATGGTGATAAGGTCTGAACATGAATCAATCTTAATTATTTTATAACTCACTATCTCCTTAAAACTCACTATCTCCTTCAATTGCCCTGTCTGCACGTTAAGCAGAAAGCTTGTTAGTGGCTTTGAGATCTTCAGGGATGTCCCTCATC
This sequence comes from Oncorhynchus mykiss, assembly GCF_057628025.1. Lineage (NCBI taxonomy): Eukaryota > Metazoa > Chordata > Actinopteri > Salmoniformes > Salmonidae > Oncorhynchus > Oncorhynchus mykiss. The sequence goes on along the minus strand of NC_143050.1, from coordinate 37,347,908 downwards.
ATCGCTAGCTACTCTCTGGAGTTGTAAATGCTTAGCCTCCCTCTCTTTCTCTCTCTCTCCCTCTCTTTCGCTCTCGCTCTCTCTCTCTCACACACACACACACACACACACACACTCGCACAAAACCCCAATTGTCAGTCCGTTAACTGACCGAGCAGATCCCAAAGTGGTTCAGTCCGACGGTTATCAGCGAGCCATTGACCATTACTGTGCCAGTTAACTGGCAAACACGAGCACTGACCATTAACCGCCGTTTGTGGGCATAACCAATTAGCTAAGTACTCTGGACTATTGACTCAGTGTAACAGAGTCTAAACCATTAACTTGGAGGTCAGAGGTATAGGTCCAGAAGGATCTAACCCTATGGCCTGAAGATAGGCCACTGGACCTACATGTGAAACAGGATGACACATATTACATCACAAGATGGCCAGGGACTACAGTTTGCTTTTTATATTATATACCTTTATGTCTCAGGTGGCTCAGTGGGCACTGGGCAGGGTGTGTTGAGGAAGTCGATAATTATCTCCATATCAAATATCAAACCTGAGAGTTGAACAGGTTGTTAGATCACAAGGGCAGATTTATTCAGACACCACCATCAGGTCAATTATTCATCAGGTCAGGCGACCTGACAGGACTCAGCGAGTAAGAGATATTACAGTATACTATGGCCAGAGGACTAAGTGGACACACACTTGACATACCCACTGAGAGAACATGATAAGGTTGTACAGATGCCTGTACATTCTATGGGGCTGGATGGTCAGAGATACTCTTGAGTTTGACAGTTTCATTTACACGTACTCGAAGACACGTACCTGGTCGAGTGTTTGTGGGTGCACATGTGTGCGTGTGTGTTTATGGACTTTGTTTGCGAGCGCATTACAGTCTAACTATGCAAGTGTGTGTACATGTGTGTGTTTGTGTAATTGTTTATTTCAGGGCAGGCAGTGGCCAGAGGTATTTTGTGTGTGAACCTCTCGAGTGGTTGGTTTCAATCAGGCAGCCTTCATTAGTGAAACCCAGCAGTCCCTCTCATCTCCTTTCAATTCTCCCCACACCCCTCTTCTCCCTCTCTGCTCTCCTCTCCTCTGCTCACTTCCCCCTTTCAGGCTTTTCTTTTCTTTCCCCTGTTGTTGTTATTTTCTTTCATTATGGATGGAAAAGGCCTCTCTCCCTCTGTCTCTGCCCCCCCCCCTCTCTCTCCCCCATCTCTATCCCTCGCTCTCTCTCTTTCTTTCTGTCCAGCAGTGTCACAAAAACTCCTCTGTTCTACGCAGTTGTATAATTGCTATAATGAGTTGAGTTTGCTGTCCGTGGTTTTAGACTGTTTGGGCTTTCACATGAGGGCGGTAGGGAGAATACCAGTGCTAACCTACCTCACCTCTCCCCCTTCCGACATTTTGGGCCAACCTGACCCAACACCTGGCTATTGTCCAAGCCAATAACTCACTTCCTGTCCTCACTTTGTTCACTGTGTTTCACTGCCATCTGAGAAGACTGGAGAGGTACAGTAGCAGCAGTATGGGAACAACTCTACCTAACCCTCTGTCCCATAATGACACTGTGAATCTAATTCTGTGTGACCTATTTAATCTGCTGTTGCTAGGCTCTGTAATAAGAGTTGTCGATGCACATGGCCCAAGGAGCCAGTAGGTGTACTGTAATATGAAATACAGAATTGTGCTTGTCACCGAGCAGCCTGTAAGCCACCGTCAAATTCACTTGGACCCTTGTCCAGGCGAGTATGGGAGAGGAGTGGGTGTAGGAGGTGTCTGTGTAGGCGTTCAGATGGGCCAGTGAAGTTTGGGGGAACGTTGAGGGAACGTCATTTCAGATGTGTATTGTTTCAAGACCGATGCTGAGAGCTAGAAGGTTCCAGAGGCATCTCTGATCACCTCTCTCGCTGCGTGCGCATACACACGTCCGGGACTCAGATTGAAATTGTTCTCGAGGTCAAGCCCTCAATCGGGCTCTCAGGCCACGCATTCTCTCTCTCTCTCTCTCTCTTTCTCTTTTTTTCTTTCTCTCTCTCTCTCTCTCTCTCTCTCTCTCTCTCTCTCTCTCTCTCTCTCTCTATTGTCCTTTTAAAGACGTGCTCTCTGTTCCTCGTCTCTCAGTTCATTCAGATCCATCGCAGGCCAGGCTACATGACAGCTGTTCAAAGTGACTTGTCAAGGAGCAGTATCTCCTCATATAGGAGTTTGCAGGGGTTACCTTACTCTCTGCAATATTACATCCCACCCGAACTCCCACCGGGGACTTGTATCTAAGTTGCATCTCAGGGAACTTGTTATGTAAAGCACGTGTAAGTATGTATGGGATAGGCGTAGCATGTTTAATTAATAAGAAATACTGTTGAGAGAGAGAGAGAGAGAGAGCAACCCTTTCCCTCTGTCCTCTGTTCTAAAAGCCTTGGTTTACTGTTGTCCTCTCAAGAGAAGAATGACTGATGCTGGGAGAGAGAGAGAGAGAGAGAGAGAGAGAGAGAGAGAGAGAGAGAGAGAGAGAGAGAGAGAGAGAGAGAGAGAGAGATGCTTTTGACACCAACTGACACTGGCTGATTGAGTCCCCGGTGTACAGTCTATCCAGGCAGAAGATGTTTTTGCATGAGTTTGTCAAAAGGCCCGATCTTACCACAACCCTCCTTCATTTTCTCTCTTTCTCCATCTCTCCCTATTTACTGGCCTTGGCTCTGTGCCACCACCGCTTGTCCCTCACTAACTACCTCACGACTCCTTTTCAGCAGCCAAAAGGTCTCTGAGTAGTGCTAATTATAACTACGCACTCACGCGCACACGCACGCACACACACTGGCCACTTGACTGACTGTTGATGAGTCACGACTCAGTGAAGGGCCCTTTCAGTATATCAAGGCATCACGCTGTGTGCATCATTTGCTACCGTATATTCAGTTGTGTGTGCGCTTGTGTGTGTGTACAATTTTTATTTATTTTATTGCTTATGCCGATTATTCGGTTTTGAAGATGGCCTTCATCCATAACCGTCGGTTACGAGCTCATGTTATATTTCCAGTGAATGGGAGCAGTGTGAGACAGGCAGTCTGAGGCTCTAGTCCCATTACTCGCCTGTGCCTTAACAGGAACACTACATTTACCCATCCCATGACTCTGCTCCCTGCTCCCAGCAGCACACAGACCACTAACGTTGTTATGATGGAGGTGAAAAGGCCTCTGTCATCACACACACACACACACACACAACACACACACAGAGGCTCTCACACCTACACACAGTCAGACTCAACATGTGTGCTTGGCATCGCAGAAGAGATGTGCTCAGCATGCCTCCTCTAGGAAAGCCACCTAGTGGCAAAGAAAGGGAATATTATTTTTAGTGTGAAGTATAGTTTTAGTAAGATGTGGGCAACTTTGCAAGTACACACTAAAACTAAGACTGCTATGCGAACGACAAACAGCATTTGGTATTCCGCTACTCCTTGTATGAGTATTGGTGTGCGTATGGAGTTCTGCAAGTTATGTAATGCAGTCATATGTCTGTGCTGTCCATTCCAAGTTGGGGGGATGTTTAGAAAACCACAGGATCAGTTATGATAGAGAGGTCTGTGGGAGTCAGAGAGAGAGGGCCTCCCAAGCTAAAGTAAACATACCCCCTGGGGAGAGATAGAGAGGGCCTCCCTAGCTAAACTAAACATACCCCCTGGGGAGAGAGGGCCTCCCTAGCTAAACTAAACATACCCCCTGGGGGAGAGAGAGAGAGAGGGCCTCCCTAGCTAAACTAAACATACCCCCTGGGGGGAGAGAGAGAGAGAGAGAGAGAGAGAGAGAGAGAGAGAAGGCCTCCCTAGCTAAACTAAACATACCCCCTGGGGGAGAGAGAGAGGGAGAGGGCCTCCCTAACTAAACTAAACATACCCCCTGGGGGAGAGAGAGAGGGAGAGGGCCTCCCTAGCTTAACTAAACATACCCCCTGGGGGAGAGAGAGAGGGCCTCCCTAACTAAACTAAACATACCCCCTGGGGGAGAGAGAGAGGGCCTCCCTAGCTTAACTAAACATACCCCCTGGGGAGAGAGAGAGGGAGAGGGCCTCCCTAACTAAACTAAACATACCCCCTGGGGGAGAGAGAGAGGGCCTCCCTAGCTTAACTAAACATACCCCCTGGGGAGAGAGAGAGGGAGAGGGCCTCCCTAACTAAACTAAACATACCCCCTGGGGGAGAGAGAGAGGGAGAGGGCCTCCCTAGCTTAACTAAACATACCCCCTGGGGAGAGATAGAGAGGGCCTCCCTAGCTAAACTAAACATACCCCCTGGGGAGAGAGGGCCTCCCTAGCTAAACTAAACATACCCCCTGGGGGAGAGAGAGAGAGAGGGCCTCCCTAGCTAAACTAAACATACCCCCTGGGGGGAGAGAGAGAGAGAGAGAGAGAGAGAGAGAGAGAGAGAGAGAGAGAGAGAAGGCCTCCCTAGCTAAACTAAACATACTCCCTGGGGGAGAGAGAGAGGGAGAGGGCCTCCCTAACTAAACTAAACATACCCCCTGGGGGAGAGAGAGAGGGAGAGGGCCTCCCTAGCTTAACTAAACATACCCCCTGGGGGAGAGAGAGAGGGCCTCCCTAACTAAACTAAACATACCCCCTGGGGGAGAGAGAGAGGGCCTCCCTAGCTTAACTAAACATACCCCCTGGGGAGAGAGAGAGGGAGAGGGCCTCCCTAACTAAACTAAACATACCCCCTGGGGGAGAGAGAGAGGGCCTCCCTAGCTTAACTAAACATACCCCCTGGGGAGAGAGAGAGGGAGAGGGCCTCCCTAACTAAACTAAACATACCCCCTGGGGGAGAGAGAGAGGGAGAGGGCCTCCCTAGCTTAACTAAACATACCCCCTGGGGAGAGATAGAGAGGGCCTCCCTAGCTAAACTAAACATACCCCCTGGGGAGAGAGGGCCTCCCTAGCTAAACTAAACATACCCCCTGGGGGAGAGAGAGAGAGAGGGCCTCCCTAGCTAAACTAAACATACCCCCTGGGGGGAGAGAGAGAGAGAGAAGGCCTCCCTAGCTAAACTAAACATACCCCCTGGGGGAGAGAGAGAGGGCCTCCCTAACTAAACTAAACATACCCCCTGGGGGAGAGAGAGAGGGCCTCCCTAGCTTAACTAAACATACCCCCTGGGGAGAGAGAGAGGGAGAGGGCCTCCCTAACTAAACTAAACATACCCCCTGGGGGAGAGAGAGAGGGCCTCCCTAGCTTAACTAAACATACCCCCTGGGGAGAGAGAGAGGGAGAGGGCCTCCCTAACTAAACTAAACATACGCCCTGGGGGAGAGAGAGAGGGCCTCCCTAACTAAACTAAACATACCCCCTGGGGAGAGAGAGAGGGCCTCCCTAGCTTAACTAAACATACCCCCTGGGGGAGAGAGAGAGGGCCTCCCTAGCTAAACTAAACATACCCCCTGGGGGAGAGAGAGAGGGAGAGGGCCTCCCTAGCTTAACTAAACATACCCCCTGGGGGAGAGAGAGAGGGCCTCCCTAACTAAACTAAACATACCCCCTGGGGGAGAGAGAGAGGGAGAGGGCCTCCCTAGCTTAACTAAACATACCCACTGGGGGAGAGAGAGAGGGAGAGGGCCTCCGTAGCTTAACTAAACATACCCCCTGGGGGAGAGAGAGAGAGAGAGAGAGAGAGAGAGACAGCCTCCCTAGCTAAACTAAACATACCCCCTGGGGGAGATAGAGAGGGAGAGGGCCAAGCTACCAACTCTAAGTGTATGTGTGTGTTTGTGTGTGTGTGTGTGTGTGTGTGTATGTGTGTGTCAGAGAGAGCAAGAGAGATCAAACTGGCTTTGATCTACTCACAAGCATTCCTTTAATCCACTCAAATGCCGTGCTTCCCTTTTGATGTAAATATTTGCTCAAGAGCAGACACAAACAAACTCATCTTCTTTCACCCTCTATTTCTCCTTCATTCTATCTGACGGTCTGTCTCTGTCGCTTTCTTCTCATCTCTCCACCCCCCCCTCCTCTTCTCTACTGGCAGTCCTATTGACTAAGAGACGATGGTCAGATGAGCGTTACGGAAGGCAGGAAAGAAAGATATAGCTCCAGGGGTTAAGAACAGCGGTTGGAGAGAGGTGACCCTCCCTGTCCCTCTCCTATCTGACCACGGGAGTCACTACACAGCCATGCTCGAACAGGTTTGTGTTCCAGTCATTGGCCTTGATTTCTAATGCCGCAATTCTACCTTATGTCCAGATGAGGGCAGTGTAGATACACTTCTGTCATGCCATCACCCGGTCCAACACGACTGCTCGCTGAGGATCTCACCAGCTAACTCCTGTTAGACTGAATGTGCATGGCATTCAAGACCCATGCCAAGAAATATTGAGTACACTTTGATAGTACTCTAAAAGTGTGCAGATATTGTTCTCCTTTGTCCTGCATGTACCCTGCACCTGGGAAGGTTTGTTGGAAGTGTGCCATTCTAGCTGTATCTGATTCTATGTTCAACCCAGCTTGAGAGTCCATAGTGGATGCTATCTGCTAGAGTGTTTTTGTTCCCAATCTGCTTCCTCTAGCTTATTATGACCCTCAGTTCTCCGTAACTCTGAAGGACAATGTAGAGCTGTGTCTCTTAGTGTCTCTTGTTCCAACAGCGTTTCTCCCCAGCATTTCTACCCAGCTCCGTTCTCCTAAGGGGTAATTTTCTCTTTTCTCCCTCACGCACCTGTCCATCTCCTCATTTGAATTCCATGCTGTCATTGTCACTTATCCACTCAAGCTTAAGATGTTTGTCGTCTATCGCCCACCAGGCCCCCTGGTAGAGAGTTCCTCAATGAGCTTGACGCCTTGTTAAGGCATAGGGTGAACAGTACTCCGTTCTGCCACCTCTGATCTCTTGGCTCTCCCACACCTACGGGAGGGCAGCTCCCATTCAGCCCAGTCCAAGGTCTTCTCTGTCCTGGCACCCCAATGGTGGAACCAGCTTCCCCCTGAAACTAGGACAGCAGAGTCCCTGCCCATCTTATGAAAACAAAGAAAACATGCCTTCCGTGAACCGACACACACTGGAATTGCTCCCCCCCTTACTAGCTCTGACTTAGCTGATAGCTACTTTATTGAGGAAAAATGTAGGCCTACTTACTATGACTGTGATGTGTGGTTGTTCCCACCAAGCTTTATTAAAAAAGAATGCAATAAATATTGCAATATCGCTCTGGATAAGAGCGTAGGCTGAATGACAAAAATGTCTGCTAAGAGCTAAAGTAACTGCTCTCACATGCCCCTTGCCTGCTAGCCTGCTCACAATGTCTCCCATCCACACATCAAAGAGCTACGGAGAGTACTCCTCACTCTCTATTACTTTAAACAACCCCCACTCAACCACACACAAGCACACAGCGAGAGAGAGAGAGAGAGAGGGGGGAGGCGTGGGGGTCTCCAACGTGTCTGCTTTTCATTCAGTCTCTCATTATTGTCTGAGCCAGACGAGGACTGACATTATAGGCAGGAAGTGGTGGTCTCTCTTTGATTCCCTCCCTCTCTTTTCCCGTTCCCTTTCCCTCTGATACTCCAGCTGTCTCTCATTCCCTCACCCTTTCCCCCTCTCCGTCTCTTCTCACCCCATTAACAATCATTTCCGCCCTCAGATCTCTTCCATTGGCTAATGCTGAAAGCACTTGTGTGCTTGCGTCCATCACAGCCCATCACTGATCACAGTGTTTAGAGTCAGAGGGTCATCATATCCGCCTCCTAATTAAAACACGACAATGACTGTAGAGCACCTAGGCTCTGCTGTGGAGACCATTCCTCGGGGCTAATTAACACTCCCACAGTGCTCCATGATCCCAGACAGGCAGAATTCCAGAGCCTCTGTTCTCTCCTGGCTTTTCTTGCAGACCCTCCTCGTCATGGTTACAGACAGGCATCCGTTCCCTCATGACATGGGGAATACGACCGTCTCTGCTCCACTGGGCCAAAACTATGAGGAGGAGGGTCCACTGATAGTGGGAACGTGTTTGTGTGCGACTATGTGTAACATCAACTCTGATCAGATGTTGATGTAAACAACCTGCAGCAGCTCTGTCCCGGGCCTTCAAAGAGACAGACAGTTCACTGGAGGGTCATATATATATATATAAATATATATATAAATATAAGAGAGAGAGAGAGACAGAGAGAGAGAGAGAGAGAGAGAGGGGTTGTCGTCTGTGTATACTCAGTGTGCTGATCTGTTTCCTGAGAATGTTGAGTGTTAATAACATCAGCAGTGGTGGCCGTATTGAGTAAGCCTATGATAGAGCCGGCAGCTTTTTTTTTGTCATTCAATCGTAATCCCTCTTATGCAAGGAGATTGATGAAGAAGAAGAGATAATATTAGCTCTATCACTCTCTCTCTCTCTCTCTGCATAACAATCTCACACAACTCTACTAGACACATAACTTTCTCACAGGCTGCCTGAGATTCAGTCGGTCTGTCTAACTCAAAAGTTAGTTTGACTTTCTTATATCCAGCTCTCGTTGTTTTTCTCCTGATAGCAGGGATACAAGAGACGGGCAGTATTTATTGATATGCGTATTTGAATGACTTCTGAGTATTTTGTCATTTGAATAACACAGGGCTGTATTTTGTATTTTGCATTTTCAAAATGCAAAATACCTTTCTAAACAATTGTTTTATAGCAGTTCACATTTTGTGGACACCTGCTCATCGAACATCTTATTCCAAAATCATGGGCATTAACATGGAGTTGGTCCCCGCTTTGCTGCTATAACAGCCTCCACTCTACCGGGAAGGCTTTCCACATGTTGGAACATTGCTGCTGGAACTTGCTTCCATTCAGCCACAATCGCATTAGTGAGGTCGGCCACTGATGTTGGGCGATTAGGCCTGGCTTGTAGTCGGCGTTCAAATTCATCCCAAAGGTATTCAATGGGGTTGAGGTCAGGGCTCTGTGCAGGCCAGTCAAGTTCTTTCACAACGATCTCAGCAAACCATTTTTGTATGGACCTCATTTTGTGCACGTGGGCATTGTCATGCTAAAACAGGAAAGGGCCTTCCCCAAACTGTTGCCACAAAGTTGGAAGCACAGAACTGTCTAGAATGTCATTCTATGCTGTAGTATTATGAAGCCGAACCATGAAAAACAGCCCCAGACCATTATTTTTCCTCCACCAAACTTTACAGTCGGCACTATGCATTGGGGCAGGTAGCATTTTTCAGGCATCCGCCAAACACAAATTTACCTGTCGGACTGCCAGATGGTGAAGCGTGATTCACCACTCCAAAGAACGTGTTTCCACTGCTCCAGAGTCCAATGGGGGCGAGCTTTACACCACCCCAGCCGACGCTTGGCATTGTGCATGGTGGTCTTATGCTTGTGTGCAGCTGCTTGGCCATGGAAACCCATTTCATAAAGCTCCAGATGAAGCTCAAGTGGCAGTTTGGAACTCGGTAGTGAGTGTTGTAACCGAGGACAGATGATTTTTAGACACTATGCTCTTCAGCACTTGGCAGTGAGCTTGTGTGGCCTACCACTTCGCGGCTGAGCCGTTGTTGCTTCTAGACGTTTCCACTTCAAAATAACAGCACTTACATTTGACCAGGGCAGCTCTAACAGGGCAGACATTTGGTGAACTGACTTGTTGGGAAGGTGGCATCCTATGAGCTCTTCAGTACAGGCCATTCTACTACCAATGTTTGTCTATGGAGATTGCAGGCTGTTTGCTCGATTTTATACACTGGTCAGTAACGGGTGTGACTGAAATAGAACATTCCACTAAGGGTGTGAGGTATGATAATAGAACATTCCACTAATTTGAAGAGGTGTCCACATCCGTTACGTGTATGTTGATGTTGGGGTCATGCTGGAAATGATACATTTGAAGTAGAAAAATTGTGACGTTTCCCTTTAGGATGAATGCCCTAGTTAAGAGTGCCTACTAAATGACTAAAATGTAAATAAAGAATTAACAATTGCTAAGCATGCTAAGCATAATTTTAGTGAGCCCCGCCAGAAACAAGGCCAATAATAATACCCAGTGTGCTTTGGTATGTTCATTTTCACGTATACATGTTGGTTATTTAGCAGAAACTCTTATGCAGAGTGACTTGCTCAACTAAGATAGTAAATCCCGGTCCCAACAAGGAAAAAGGCTATTTTAGGCTTAGGGTTTAGATTTAGGGTTACACGTAGGGTAAGGGTTAGAGTTAGGTGTTAGGGTTATGAGTTATGGGTTAGGGAAAATAGGATTTCAAATGGGAATCAATTGTTCTCTTTTTGTTTGTTTTGCGAGAGGAAACCTATTGACTTTTCAGTGTTTGGGTGGTTATTAATTAACTGAAGCCCTTTGATTGTCTGTATTTATTATTCAGCACTTTTTTTGTCAACAGTTGTACGTGAGTAACATACTGTGTGTATTATGTTAAGTGTGGAATATACTGTGTTTATTTTGTATAGAGCGGTACTGTGTGTCAAATCTGTTCTTCTTCCTTGGGGGACATGACTGTTCATCCTATCCTAATCCATGTCTCCCTTTGTTTTTGCATGTCTCTGCTCTGGATACGACCTTTCCCCTTCATCCTCCTCCTCCATTTCCTCTACAGGTAAGAGACAGCAATCCTTTTATTTAACTCTTTATCTGCCACGGCTCGGGTGACTTCTAACACACACACACACACACACACACACACACACACACACACACACACACACACACACACTAGTGATTGTCAGAGTATTCCCAGGAGTGTGTTAGTTGGTCCCAGGAAGGTTCTGAGAGCAGGAAGTGACCTTGTCCTGAGACTGACCCTGACTGTGACCCCTTAACACACTCCATGGCCTGGTTCTGTTTCCTGTAATAGAGAACACAGAACAGAGCTGCAGGAATATCTTGATGTATTTAAACAGTTACACAATACACACATATTCTATTTAGTGTTAGTCGAATATGGTTGACTGAGGTCCTCATACATGTACACGTGTGCATTCGGACACACACACACACACACACACACACACACACACACACACACACACACACACACAGTTCAGTGTTAATCAACCATGGCTGGGTGAGGTCCTCTTTGCTGTGACAGGGTAAGGGAGAATCCATGCATGTATGCACACATGCACAATCAGAGAAAGAGCCCATCGCAAGCCACCAAGTCCCCCTTTTGCTCCAATGATCCCACAGTGTGTTAGCAGTATATCAGCCTAGCCCCAGTGTTTTAGCAGTATATCAGCCTAGCCTCAGTGTGTTAGCAGTATATTAGCCCCAGTGTGTTAGCAGTATATCTGCCTAGCCCCAGTGTGTTAGCAGTAAATCAGCCTAGCCCCAGTGAGTTAGCAGTATATCTGCCTAGCCCCAGTGTGTTGGCAGCAGTATATGTTGGGAGCAGTATATCTGCCTAGCCCCAGTGTGTTAGCAGTATATCAGACTAGCCCCAGTGTGTTAAAAGCAGTATATCAGCCTAGCCCCAGTGTGTTAGTAGTATATCTGCCTAGCCACAAGGTGTTAGCAGCAGTATATCAGCCTAGCACCAGTGTGTTAGCAGTATATCTGCCTAGCCCCAGTGTGTTAGCAGCAGTATATCAGCCTAACCCCAGTGTGTTAGCAGCAGTATATCAGCCTAGCCCCAGTGTTTTAGCAGAATATCAGCCTAGCCACAGTGTTTTAGCAGTATATCAGCCTAGCCCTCGTGTTTTAGCAGTATATCAGCCTAGCCACAGTGTTTTAGCAGTATATCAGCCTAGCCCCAGTGTTTTAGCAGTATAACAGCCTAGCCCAAGTGTTTTAGCAGTATATCAGCCTAGCCCCAGTGTGTTAGCAGTATATTAGCCTAGCCCCAGTGTTTTAGCAGTATATCAGCCTAGCCACAGTGTTTTAGCAGTATATCAGCCTAGCCCCCGTGTTTTAGCAGTATATCAGCCTAGCCACAGTGTTTTAGCAGTATATCAGCCTAGCCCCAGTGTTTTAGCAGTATATCAGCCTAGCCCCGGTGTGTTAGCAGTATATCAGCCTAGCCCCAGTGTGTTTGCAGCAGTATTTCAGCCTAGCCCCAGTGTGTTAGCAGTATTTCAGCCTAGCCCCAGTGTTTTAGCAGTAAATCAGCCTAGCCCCAGTGAGTTAGCAGTATATCTGCCTAGCCCCAGTGTGTTGGCAGCAGTATATGTTGGGAGCAGTATATCTGCCTAGCCCCAGTGTGTTAGCAGTATATCAGACTAGCCCCAGTGTGTTAAAAGCAGTATATCAGCCTAGCCCCAGTGTGTTAGTAGTATATCTGCCTAGCCACAAGGTGTTAGCAGCAGTATATCAGCCTAGCACCAGTGTGTTAGCAGTATATCTGCCTAGCCCCAGTGTGTTAGCAGCAGTATATCAGCCTAACCCCAGTGTGTTAGCAGCAGTATATCAGCCTAGCCCCAGTGTTTTAGCAGAATATCAGCCTAGCCACAGTGTTTTAGCAGTATATCAGCCTAGCCCCAGTGTGTTAGCAGTATATTAGCCTAGCCCCAGTGTTTTAGCAGTATATCAGCCTAGCCACAGTGTTTTAGCAGTATATCAGCCTAGCCCCCGTGTTTTAGCAGTATATCAGCCTAGCCACAGTGTTTTAGCAGTATATCAGCCTAGCCCCAGTGTTTTAGCAGTATATCAGCCTAGCCCCGGTGTGTTAGCAGTATATCAGCCTAGCCCCAGTGTGTTTGCAGCAGTATTTCAGCCTAGCCCCAGTGTGTTAGCAGTATTTCAGCCGAGCCCCAGTGTTTTAGCAGAATATCAGCCTAGCCACAGTGTTTTAGCAGTATATCAGCCTAGCCCCAGTGTGTTTTAGCAGTATATCAGCCTAGCCACAGTGTTTTAGCAGTATATCAGCCTAGCCCCCTTGTTTTAGCAGTATATCAGCCTAGCCACAGTGTTTTAGCAGTATATGAGCCTAGCCCCAGTGTTTTAACAGTATAACAGCCTAGACCCAGTGTTTTAGCAGTATATCAGCCTAGCCCCAGTGTGTTAGCAGTATATTAGCCTAGCCCCAGTGTTTTAGCAGTATATCAGCCTAGCCTCAGTGTGTTAGCAGTATATTAGCCTAACCCCAGTGTGTTAGCAGTATATCAGCCTAGCCCAAGTGTGTTAGCAGTATATCAGCCCAGCCCCAGTGTGTTGGCAGCAGTATATGTTGGCTGGAGTATAACTGCCTAGCCCCAGTGTTTTAGACGTATATCAGCCTCAGTGTGTTAGCAGTATATCTGCCTAGCCCCAGTGAGTGTGTTAGCAGTATATCTGCCTAGCCCCAGTGAGTGTGCTAGCAGTATTTCAATCTAGCCCCAGTGTGTTAGCGTTATAGCACCATAGCCCCAGTGTGTTTGCAGCAGTATATCAGCCTAGCCCCAGTGTGTTAGCATTATATCACCATAGCCCCAGTGTGTGAGCAGTATATCAGCCTAGCCCCAGTGTTTTAGCAGTATATCAGCCTAGCCCCAGTGTGTTAGCAGTATATTAGCCTAGCACCAGTGTGTTAGCAGTATATCAGCCTAGCCCAAGTGTGTTAGCAGTATATCAGCCTAGCCCCAGTGTGTTGGCAGCAGTATATGTTGGCAGGAGTATAACTGCCTAGCCCCAGTGTTTTAGACGTATATCAGCCTAGCCTCAGTGTGTTAGCATTAATATCAGCATAACCCCAGTGTGTTAGCAGTATATCAGCCTAGCCACAGTGTTTTTGCAGCAGTATTTCAGCCTTGCCCCAGTGTGTTAGCAGTATATCTGCCTAGCCCCAGTGAGTGTGTTAGCAGTATATCTGCCTAGCCCCAGTGAGTGTGCTAGCAGTATTTCAATCTAGCCCCAGTGTGTTAGCGTTATATCACCATAGCCCCAGTGTGTTTGCAGCAGTATATCAGCCTAGCCCCAGTGTGTTAGCATTATATCACCATAGCCCCAGTGTGTGAGCAGTATATCAGCTTAGCCCCATTGTGTTAGCAGTATATCAGTCTAGCCCCAGTGTTAGCAGTATTTCTTTCCAGCCCCAGTGTGTTAGCAGCAGTATAACTGCCTAGCCCCAGTGTGTTAGCAGTATATCTGCAAAGCCCCAGTGAGTGTGTTAGCAGTATTTCAATCTAGCCCCAGTGTGTTAGCGTTATATCACCATAGCCCCAGTGTGTTAGCAGTATATCTGCCTAGCCCCAGTGTGTTAGCAGTATATCAGCCAAGCCCCAGTGTCTTAGCAGTTTATTTGCCTAGCCCCAGTGTGTTAGCAGTATATCAGCCCCAGTGTGTTAGCATTATATCAGTCTAGCCCCAGTGTGTTAGTAGTATATCTGAATAGCCCCAGTGTGTTAGCAGTATATCAGCCTAGCCCCAGTGTGTTTGCAGCAGTATTTCAGCCTTGTCCCAGTGTGTTAGCAGTATATCTGCAAAGCCCCAGTGAGTGTGTTAGCAGTATTTCAGCCTAGCCCAAGTGTGTTAGCATTATATCACCATAGCCCCAGTATGTTAGCAGTATATCAGTCTAGCCCCAGTGTGTGAGCAGTATATCAGCTTAGCCCCCGTGTGTTAGCAGTATATCTGCCTAGCCCCAGTGTGTTAGCAGTATATCTGCCTAGCCCCAGTGTGTTAGCAGTATATCAGTCTAGCCCCAGTGTGTTAGTAGTATATCTGAATAGCCCCAGTGTGTTAGCAGTATATCAGCCTAGCCCCAGTGTGTTTGCAGCAGTATTTCAGCCTTGCCCCAGTGTGTTAGCAGTATATCTGCAAAGCCCCTGTGAGTGTGTTAGCAGTATTTCAGCCTAGCCCCAGTGTGCTACTAGTATATCTGCCTAGCCCCAGTGTGTTAGCAGTATATCTGCCTAGCCCCAGTGTGTTAGCAGTATATCAGCCAAGCCCCAGTGTCTTAGCAGTTTATTTGCCTAGCCCCAGTGTGTTAGCAGTATATCAGCCCCAGTGTGTTAGCATTATATCAGTCTAGCCCCAGTGTGTTAGTAGTATATCTGAATAGCCCCAGTGTGTTAGCAGTATATCAGCCTAGCCCCAGTGTGTTTGCAGCAGTATTTCAGCCTTGTCCCAGTGTGTTAGCAGTATATCTGCAAAGCCCCAGTGAGTGTGTTAGCAGTATTTCAGCCTAGCCCAAGTGTGTTAGCATTATATCACCATAGCCCCAGTATGTTAGCAGTATATCAGTCTAGCCCCAGTGTGTGAGCAGTATATCAGCTTAGCCCCCGTGTGTTAGCAGTATATCTGCCTAGCCCCAGTGTGTTAGCAGTATATCTGCCTAGCCCCAGTGTGTTAGCAGTATATCAGTCTAGCCCCAGTGTGTTAGTAGTATATCTGAATAGCCCCAGTGTGTTAGCAGTATATCAGCCTAGCCCCAGTGTGTTTGCAGCAGTATTTCAGCCTTGCCCCAGTGTGTTAGCAGTATATCTGCAAAGCCCCAGTGAGTGTGTTAGCAGTATTTCAGCCTAGCCCCAGTGTGTTAGCAGTATATCAGCCTAGCCCCAGTGTGTTTGCAGCAGTATTTCAGCCTTTCCCAGTGTGTTAGCAGTATATCACCATAGCCCCAGTGTGTGAGCAGTATATCAGCTTAGCCCCAGTGTGTTAGCAGTATATCTGCCTAGCCCCAGTGTGTTAGCAGTATATCAGCCTTTCCCCAGTGTGTTAGCAGTATATCTGCCTAGCCCCAGTGTGTTAGCAGCAGTATATCTGCCTAGCCCCAGTGTGTTAGCAGTATATCTGCCTAGCCCCATTGTATTAGCAGTATACCTGCCTAGCCCCAGTATGTTAGCAGCAGTATATCAGCCTAGCCCCAGTGTGTTAGCAGCAGTATATCAGCCTAGCCCCAGTTTGTTAGCAGTATATCTGCATAGCCTGAGTGTGTTAGCAGTTTATCTGCCTAGCCCCATTGTATTAGCAGTATATCAGACTAGCCCCAGTGTGTTAGCAGCAGTATATCTGCCCATCCCCAGTGTGTTAGCAGTATTTCTGCCTAGCCCCAGTGTGTTAGCAGCAGTATATCAGCCTAGCACCAGTGTGTTAGCAGTATATCTGCCTTGCCCCAGTGTGTTAGCAGTATATCAGCCTAGCCCCAGTTTTTTTGCAGATTATCACCTAGCCTCAGTGTGTTAGCAGTTTATCTGCCTAGCCCCATTGTATTAGCAGTATATCAGACTAGCCCCAGTGTGTTAGCAGCAGTATATCTGCCCATCCCCAGTGTGTTAGCAGTATTTCTGCCTAGCCCCAGTGTGTTAGCAGCAGTATATCAGCCTAGCACCAGTGTGTTAGCAGTATATCTGCCTAGCCCCAGTGTGTTAGCAGTATATCAGCCTAGCCCCAGTTTTTTTGCAGATTATCACCTAGCCTCAGTGTGTTAGCAGTATATCAGCCTTGCCCCATTGTGTTAGCAGTATATCAGCCTTGCCCCAGTGTGTTAGCGTTATATCACCATAGCCCCAGTGTGTTAGCAGTATATCAGCCTAGCCCCAGTGTGTTTGCAGCAGTATATCAGCCTAGCCCCAGTGTGCTACTAGTATATCTGCCTAGCCCCAGTGTGTTAGCAGTATTTCTGCCTAGCCCCAGTGTGTTAGCAGCAGTATATCACCCTAGCCCCAATGTGTTAGCAGCAGTATATCACCCTAGCCCCAGTGTGTTTGCAGCAGTGTTTCATCCTAGCCCCAGTGTGTTAGCAGTATATCACCCTAGCCCCAATGTGTTAGCAGCAGTACATTACCCTAGCCCCAGTGTGTTAGCAGCAGTATATCACCCTAGCCCCAATGTGTTAGCAGCAGTATATCACCCTAGCCCCAGTGTGTTTGCAGCAGTGTTTCATCCTAGCCCCAGTGTGTTAGCAGTATATCAGCCTAGCCCCAGTGTGTTAGCAGGTACTTCTGCCTAGCCCCGGTGTGTTAGCAGCAGTATATTACTCTAGTATGTTAGCTATCCCATCACAATGAACCCAGTGAGGACCGAGGAACGACGGTAAAGGTGTCAGCATTAGCTAACACTATGAACTGGGTCAGCTACAGGCTGCCGGCATAAAAATCGAACATACTGTAAACTCACACAGAGGCACTGGTACTGTTTGTTTGTGTCTGGCACCAACAAAAATAGAACTGTTTGGCCATAATGACCATTGTTATGTTTGGAGGAAAAAGGGGGATGCTTGCAAGGCGAAGGACACCATCCCAACCGTGAAGCACGGGGGTGGCAGCATCATGTTGTGGGGGTGCTTTGCTGCAGGAGGGACTGGTGCACTTCACAAAATAGATTGCATCATGAGGCAGGAACATTATGTGGATATATTGAAGCAATATCTCAAGACATCAGTCGGGAAGTTAAAGCTTGGTTGCAAATGGGTCTTCCAAATGGAAAATGACCCCAAGCATACTTCCAAAGTTGTGGCAAAATGGCTTAAGGACAACAAAGTCAAGGTATTGGAGTGGCCATCACAAAGCCCTGACCTCAATCCTATAAAACATTTGTAGGCAGAACTGAAAAAGCATGTGCTAGCAAGGAGGCCTAAAAAAATCTGACTCAGTTTCACTAGCTCTGTCAGGATGAATGGGCCAAAATTCACCCAACTTATTGTGGGATGCTTGTGGAAGGCTACCCGAAACGTTTGACCCCAAGTTAAACAATGTAAAGGCAATGCTACCAAATACTAATTGAGTGTATGTAAACATTTGACCCACTGGGAATGTGATGAAAGAAATAAAAGCTGAAATAAATCATTCTCGCCACTATTATTCGGACATTTCACATTCTTAAAATGAAGTGGTGATCTTAATTGACCTAAGATATGGAATTTTTGCTCTGATCAAATGTCAGGAATTGTGAAAAACTGTTATTTAAATGTATTTGGCTAAGGTGTGTGTAAACTTCAGACTTCAACTGTATATATTTTTTAATTTAACAAGGCAAGACAGATAAGAACAAATTCTTATTTTCAATAATGGCCTACAACCGGTCAAACCCGGATGACGCTGGGCCATTTGTGCACTGCCCTATGGGACTCCCAAACACGGCTGATTGTGATACAGCCTTGGATTTGAACCAAGGTGTCTGTAGCGATGCCTCTAGTGCTGAAATGCAATGCCTTAGACCTTTGCTCTACTCGAGAGCCCTATTGGAGAGGTAGAAGGACATTTTCCTTTATCAATGCTTTATAGAAAATTAGTTTGATTCCAACTGTGGTTCACTGTAGATGCTGTATTGACTATCCTATACATCATCAGTTTGATGTCACGGCAGGGCTTGTGTCTCTGCTATCTCTACCAGGTGTTAAGGTCTAGGTCTTTGTACACAATGAAACTCATCTTCTATTATAGAACTCAAAATAGACCCATTGTACATTTGTGTATTGTCCAAATATGTATGAATGGGTATCTGAAGTGTGTGTGTGTGTTTCTACCTCTTTGTGTCCATCTGGCAGTCTCGTCCAGCTGCCTGACCCACACCTTTGGAGCCCACTCCTATTGGTTCTCTGACATGTCTAGAGATGCTTTTCCATTGGTTGTCACTGGCATGCCTAGAGGGGCAAGTATGAGCCTGTGATAACGAGATTATCCTAAAGTGTGGACTGGATTCAACTGGACTGTGAGTTTAGACTGGTACTATACTTGGTTCTATAGTCATTTGGAGTGGACCGGGATTGTGAATGTAGCATAGGAATGGAATGAGGTTAGACAGAATAAATCATATTGTATTTTGTTGAGGTGTACAGATCATTTCATTTTGGTCCAAGTCTGTGGTTATATTTTATATTGTACCTTTATTCAACTGGGCAAGTTAAGAACAAATTCTTATTCACAATGATGGCCTACCCCGGAACAAACCCGGACAATGCTGGGTCAATTGTGCGCCGCCCTATGGGACTCCCAATCACAGCCGGATGTGATGCAGCCTGGATTCGAACCAACGACAGTAGTGACACCTCTTGCACTGAGATGCAGTGCCTTAGACCGCAACGCCACTCGGGAGCCAAAATGCAATAGAATAATGAATAAAAAACGGAGAGGAAGAAAGAGATTGAGGAAGGAAATGGAGATGTAAATACAGACAGATGTAAAGACAAACAGATGTAAAGACAAACAGATGTAAAGACAAACAGATGTAAAGACAAACAGATGTAAAGACAAACAGATGTAAAGACAAACAGATGTAAAGCCATGTAAATCAAAAGGCATCCCGTTGCACTTCCACCCCATTCCACCCTACTGCTGATAACTGCCAGGTTTTCACCACAGCCCAAACTTTTCTTCTGTTGTTCTCTCTTAACTTAATGGCATGAATTGAGAGACATGCAGCCCTGCACACACACAGCCCTGCAGGTTGGCAGGTCAGGGGAAGGAGAGGCATTGTAAAAGTATATCTCGGGGTAACTAGTAGGCTTCAACCTGAGTGGCTGACTTAACGACTGAGTGAGAGAACGACAGAGGAGGAGTGGACTTTTTTCTCTTTCTGCAGAATTCCTCCAGTCATTCCTGGCTGGCGATGGGAATTGGAAGAGCTTTCCTGTGATTCAGAATACAGAGACACAGCATTCAGGACACTCTTGTGTCTGACGCTCTGGGAAAATTTACAAGGGAGTTTATTTCGGAAGTTGGAGCAGAGTTTTTGGACGTTTTGTGTATAGTGAATTGCGTAAAGTTAGAGTGTATTTTTGGAAGTTGGACAAGAGTTTTGGGACGCTTTGATAAGAGGAACACTGAGTGAGTGGAATTGAACTGTACTTGGGATAGTGTGATAGTTGCACTGGCTTGGTCCTGGGTTTTTGGAAGGACCATGGCAGGGGCAGGCATTACCAGGAAGGGTTCTGGGAGACCCTCGTACTACTACAGGTTTCTGGGCCGCACTCGTCTCCAACGGCAACGCAGCAGGTCCCGCAGCCGCACCAGACCAGCAGCCAGCAGGGGTAACACAGACCACCACAGTCCATTATCTCTCTCTCTCTCTCTTGTTTCTTTGTGCTTTCTTCCTGTCTGTCTGTCTGTCACTGTGAGATGACAGGGTAGCTTTGATGTCTCCTCTCTGTCATTGAGGAGGCACAATGATCACACCACATCTTTATGGCAAAGTGCACATACTCTCCGACACACAAAACGTTCACAGGCAAACACATACAAAGACAAATATGCACACACGCACACGCACACACACACACACACACACACACACACATACACACATACACACACACACACACACACACACACACACACACACACACACACACACACACACACACACACACAGCCACACACACACACACACACAGCCACACACACACACAGCCACACACACACACAGCCACACACACACACACACAGCCACACACACACACACACATAAATATTTACATACTGTACACACACATAAACAAAGACATACAGTAGCAGTCAAAAGTTTGGACACACCTACTCATTCAAGGATTGGGTCTTGATTTTTACTATTTTCTACATTGTAGAAGAGATCAAAACTATGAAATTACACATATGGAATCATGTAGTAACCAAAAAGTGTTAAACAAATCAAAATAAATGTGCGATTTGAGATTCTTCAAAGTAGCCACACTTTGCCTTGATGACAGCTTTGCTTTGTTTTTGCGACTGCACTTGAAGAATATTTTGTTGGTCTTGATATTGACTGACCTTCATGTCTTAAAGTAATGATGGACTGTTCTTTGCTTTTTTGAGCTGTTCTTGCCATAATATGGACTTGATCTTTCACCAAGTAGGGCTATCTTCTGTTTACCACCCCTACATTGTCACAACACAACAGATTGGCACAAATGCATTAAGAAGGAAAGAAATTCCACAAATTAACTTTTAACAAGGCTCACCTGATAATTGAAATGCACCCCAGGTGACTACCTCGTGAAGCTGGTTGAGAGAATGCGAAGAGTGTGCAAAGCTGTCATCAAGGCAAAGGGTGTCTACTTTGAAGAATCTCAATATACAAAATATTTAGATTTGTTAAACACTTTTTTTGTTACGACATGATTCCATGTGTGTTATTTCATAGTTTTGATGTCTTCACTATTATTCTACAATGTAGATCATAGTAAAAATAACACACACACACACACACACGTGGGGAGTTGGGAGTTGAGGACAATTGTCCCACCTTGATCTTTATTACACACTTAGCCACAGAACCAGAAGAGCAGGAAGAGCAGACAGACAGACAGACCAGAGCTGAACTCTGTACTCACTTTAGGACACACATACTCACACACACACACAGACAGACATATACTCACACAGACACACACACACTGCCCTACACTGGCCTGCTTTGTGATACAGTATTATATCAATGACAGAGTGATTTGATGATATTGTACTCTGTATGTGCCTGTCTCCTTGACTGACCCTCCTGGCTAAGCTTACACTGGTATATCTGAAAAATAGATATCTTTGTTTACTAACTTATCTCTGATGGGGATTTGTCCAATAATGAAGTGGACCGAGGGAGGGCATGTCTTTGTGTGTGTTTTGTATTTGCTTTGTTGATGCTCTATTGAGCCCAATTCTGCTCGTTAGGTGAGTGATCGTCTCAGTCTGTTGTTTGAGACGAATAGAAGTGAATAAGAGAAGAGATGTGAGGAGAATAAAGGAGAAGAGAGGAAAAGTGAATGGGAGTGGAACTATGTAATCATCCGTATGTGTTCTTCCCCATTATATACGGAGGGGTCCTATGGCGCTGCACACAAGCAAGGTGATCTTTTACTGGTCTGTCTTTGTTTTGGTTGTTGTTTGGACCTAGGTTTCCATCCAATTGGCAACCGATTTTTCATGCGAAAATTCTCGAAACCGCATAATGAAAATATGCAAATCTTCCCGCTAGTGGCGTGTTTCCACCAAATTGACTTTTTCAGTGTTTGACAACACAGTGCACACACAATGTACTTTTTCGCTCACGTTTTCATGTTCTGAGTTAAAAATCGAAAGTTCAATGACTTTCCATCATTTTCAACTCTACTGATAGTTTGGTCACCCAAAAAAACTGTTGAGTTAAATAGGACTCTTTACGGTGTAAACTTAACTCCTGAATCAACACTAGGAATGTTACACTGAAAAATCAACTCGCTGCGTGCTATGGAAGGGACAAATCTGCAGGCATTTCAAGAACATTTTAGAATTCTGAAGAACCGCAGATGCATAGTCAAGAGCGCAACACTTAGCTCAGTGGTTTTATTTTGAGCAACATTCCTCAAAAGAACCTTAAGAGCTGAGGTAGAATCATAAGAACCTTTCAGTGCTCTTGCATCTGTGTGTGTGTGTGTGTGTGTGTGTGTGTGTGTGTGTGTGTGTGTGTGTGTGTGTGTGTGTGTGTGTGTGTGTGTGTGTGTGTGTGTGCGTTTGCGTGTGGCTATTGAGGGCAGGAGATTTAGAGCCAAACACACAGAAGGGGAGTTGTTATTTTCGAGTTGTTATTTTCGTCTGCACAGAGATCAAGTTTGTGTTATCTCATGGAAGTTCCAGTGGCCTTTGATGTACGTTCTATGTACACACACAGACAGTTGGTGTGTGTGTGTGTGTGTGGTGGTGGTTTCGAAACGCGGTCTCTCTGTGTCTATATCAGATCCTATCACTGCTAGTCTTATCACCATGATATCAACTGTACCTGTAGGTGGTTGACATTTACATATTCAGACTTCCTGGTGGTTATGGCTTCCCTTATCTCATCACCTGGGCACAATCATAAAGTAATCACGCTTTAGCCACACACAGACCTACTGTTTTGGACTCTCTCTACCGCACCTGCTGTCTCGACCTCTGAATGCTCGGCTATGAAAAGCACACTGAGAGCCTGAGTTTTTCTCTATGTTTCTTCCTAGGTTCCTGCCATTCTAGGGAGTTTTGCTTCTACATCTGCATGGCTTGCTGTTTGGGGTTTTAGGCTGGGTTTCTGTATAGCACTTTGTGACATCTGCTGATGTTAAAAGGGCTTTATAAATACATTTGATTGAGATACATGAGTAAAAACACACACACATTGTTATATCTGGTCATGAGTGTGTTTGATGCTCTCATCAGAAGCCTGGGGAAACTCTTAGCTACCTTGCGGCTGTTTGTCTGTGGTAGGACTTGACCTGTGAAGAGCTTCATTGTGCGCCCATGTGGACAGATATACTCCTTATGCAAACACTGCTCTATTACTCAGCTCTATCACAGCCAGTAGAAGTATGGGAAACTATGAACAAAAACAGCCCAGGAGAACTTTTTCTAGTAAATCTCCCGTGTGTGTTTTTCCATGAGAGAGAGAGGTTAAGTAGGGTTAATTAGGTTTGGTAATAAAGAGTTAACAACATATCACAGCCCAGAAAACCGTTTGTCTCTGTTACACTGGTCTATGTTTATGGGGGCTTTATGCTTTCTTTCTACACTGAAGGGTTCTACTGTGTCCGGTTCTATGCTGAACTTTGATTCCTAAGTTGTGTTGCCCTGTGTTTGGTGTAGGGTAGGGTAGTGTTTGTGTGATTTTGTTTCTTTACCTTCTTGTGTCTCCTCTCTCATACAGGACGTTATCGCCGTCTTTCGCTATCTGTCCATCATACTCCCCCTCTCTCTCTTTATTCTCGCCAACAAAACTCACATTACATCAGTGCACCCAGCAGCTGCTGTTGAATGGTAGGTTGTGTAACATTCATAAACACACGCACACACACACACACACACACACACACACGCACACACACCACAGCAGCTGTCTGGGATGGGCCGAGGATATACGCTCCCTTTTGAACAACCGAGCCCCCTGCTTTCTCTTTCTCTCTTTCTTCTTTTGAAATGGTGGGATCTGTTCTTTCTTCTCTTTCGTCTGCTGGGCGACAGATGTAGATCTGTTTTGGCCATTATGTGGCTGTTACAGTGTGACTACCAGCTGTAGGCTACAGTCACACCATGCTAACACTATCACACCCCGGTAACACTATCACACCTACACAATAGAACACCACGTAGTGGAACGTTAACCTTACTGTATCACCCGATCATGTAATTTAGCCAGGAAAGTGTGCGTGTTGGTGGCAGGGAAGTCAGGTGCAGGAGAACGGACTTGGTATAAACGGAATTGTTTAATAAATGCTGACAAAACTCCAAAACAACCCAAATGTACAAAATAACAAGTGGGTACAAAACCCGTCACACGCCAACACTCAATAGCACATCACATACAAACAAAACACTCTCCGACAAGGACATGAGGGGAAACAGAGGGTTAAATACACAACATGTAATTGATGGGATTGGTGTGGAGGAAGACTAGACAAAACCAACGGCAAATGAAAAATGGATCAGTGGTGGCTAGAAGGTCGGTGACGTCGACCGCCGAACACCGCCCGAACAAGGAGAGGGACCGACTTCATCGGAATTTGTGACAGAAAGACACTGGGCCCTAGGTAGAAACCATAACTGGGGCCGATGTTTTCCAATGTCAGGTCAATTGGTGCAAAAATACACAAGGCCCTAACAACAGGAAGCGGTATTGCTGTGCCTTATTATCAGAATTAAACAATGGAAGTCTACATACTCACTAAACAGCTCCTCGATAGGGTGAGTGTGTCAGCGTGGGCTCTCATAATGTTGTTTGTGACAGATCTCTGCTTTCCTCTCCGTGTGTGTCTCACTAAACTAGCGGGAAGTGAGGAAGTGAAGCAGGCCTGTGGATGGGAAACATGGCTGCACCAACATGGTGCTGAACGATGGTTCACTTTCCAAAACCCAGACTCATTTCCAGCTAAAAACAGGAAACTGGAACACAGCCTGGTCCTGACGCCTGTACTCTGCTGTTGTGTTTGTATAGAGATAGATAGAGGAGACATTGAGCTACTGTGGGATCATCATGATATTTAATGTGGGATCATCATGATATTTAACCCAGGATCAGGGTTTTAGCCCCGGCTGTTTTCATAAAGCCAGTGGCATTAGAAGCTGCTCCCTGTAGTACCTAAACCAGCCAGGACTATTCTAGACTGGATGGAGTTTGCGCATTTAGCCCTGCGTGGAAGCTGCTTCCTAAACCAGCCTGGACTGGCCTAGGTGGCGAGGAGCCGGATGATGGAGCACTCCTCAGGCCCCAAAGAGACTCCAATAATGGGGAGACAGGTGATGGTTGATCCCC
The DNA here is from genome assembly GCF_057628025.1 of Oncorhynchus mykiss. Lineage (NCBI taxonomy): Eukaryota > Metazoa > Chordata > Actinopteri > Salmoniformes > Salmonidae > Oncorhynchus > Oncorhynchus mykiss. The sequence goes on along the minus strand of NC_143050.1, from coordinate 37,322,825 downwards.
ACCCTAATCCTGGAGCTTTACCCTCAGATTACCAGAGGGAGCAGAGAGAGAGCAGAGAGAGTGGTCTGGCTGTGGGTGTGGATGTCTGTGGAGAGGGAGGTAGAGGACAGGCTGTGATTCTACCCGTCCTTCTATCTAAGATCCTCCTGTCAACACACACACACACGACACGCACTGTTCCACAGTGTGTTAGTTTAGTGCAAGGGTTCTTAAACCTTTTCACCTCGAGGACCAAATAAGAAATTGACCATCCTACCGAATCCAAATGGTCCTCTAACAACCCGAATAAAGAAGAGAAAGTGTTGGTCCTGACCAAAAGTTTAAGAAACCCTGGTTTAGGGCATTCATCTGCAGGCCATATTAGCTGATTTTTGAGTGTTCTGCGTTCTATTAGGGCAGTACATGTCACCTGTTGTGTGTCTGTTTGGGATTTGCGCGGCTATTTGAATATTCAAATATCCAATCAGACGTTAGTATTAGATTACTTGGGAGAGTATTCATTTATTTTATTTTTTAAAGGCCTTTTTTTTAAGGCTTTGTCTAAAATCAAATGCAATGATCTATGTGACATTGCTACATAGCCTACAAGGATAGACCATTACATTTGAAATGTTAATCAAAGCAAGAGTTTTAAGACAGTTTTTATGAGTGCGCCGCATAAAAAAGATTCACCAGTAGGTAGCCGAGACACGTTTCACACCTGTAGCTTGTTGTTTTGGTCTGTGTCACGTTCATCGTGAGTAGAGTTCCACATAATTTTAATAAATCGAAACTCACTGAACAAAACAACAAACAACCAAACCAAACGTGAAGCTATACAAATAGTGCTGACAGGCAACTCTACATAGACAATATCCCACAACACGAATGAAGAAAATGTCTACCTAAATATGATCCCCAATCAGAGACAACGATAAACAGCTGTCTCTGATTGGGAACCATATCAGGCCAACATAGACATACAAAAACCCCTAGACATATTAAAACCCTAGACATACAAAAACTAGACCCACCCTAGTCACACCCTGACCAAACCAAAGTATATAGAAAAACAGAGATATCTAAGGTCAGGGCGTGACAGTACCACCCCCCCCCCCCCCCCCCCCAAGATGCAGACTCCCGGCCGCAAACCTGAACCTATAGGGGAGAATCTGGGTGGGCATCTAACCTTGTGGCGGCTCCGGTTCTGGACGCAGCCCCCCCTCCTTACGCTGATCCCTCCGCTTCTGCGGAACCGGACCGTGGATCATCGCCAGAGGCTCCGGACTGCAGCTCGTCGCTAGAGGCCCCAGACTGCATCTCGTCGCTAGAGGCCCCAGACTGGGGATCGTCGCTGGAGGCCCCGGACCGGGGACCGTCGCCGGAGACCCCGGACCGGGGATCGTCGCTATAGACCCTGGACCGGGGACCGTCGCCGGAGGCCCCAGACTGGGAATCGTCGCCGGAGACCCCGGACTGGGGACCGTCGCCGGAGATTCCGGACTGGGGACCGTCGCCGGAAGCTCCGGACTGGGGACCGTCGCCGGGAGCTCCGGACTGTGGACCGTCGCCGGGAGCTCCGGACTGTGGACCGTCGCCGGAAGCTTCGGACTGTGGACCGTCGCCGGAAGCTCCAGACTGGGGACCGTCGCTGGAGGTCGCCGGAAGCTCCGGACTGTGAAGGCGCACTGGAGGTCTGATGAGTGGGACCGGTATAGGTGGCACCGGGCTGATGACACGCACCTCAGGGCGAGTGCGGAGAGGAGGCACAGGACTTACTGGACACCTGTACCGAGATAAGTCATGTTTGGAAATGGCTTTTTAAACATTTGAATCAGGTTTTTAGGGTGGCGCTAAATGTATCTCCACAAGTAAACTGTGGCTGTCACGGTTTTTGAGTCACGGTGGTACGCAGTGATGATGCAAAAAAATTACAATTGATTTGAATGAACTTGCGAGTAATTAACTACACTCACCATTGATCATTTCTTGTTCTTAATCTGCGAGAAAGGCGCTACCCCTCGTGGAAAGAGGCTGTACGGCACAGAATGAGTTGCATAAAGCGCGACACATCACACTTTAACGTACAGCGTCAGAGGGGTCCGTTTTTTCAACTTTTCTCAAATAATATTAGTCCATTACCATGTCAATCAACGCCGAATAGAAACTTAGTTCACACCCCGCATGTTGATGCCAACACAGTCGCTACAGCCCCATTAGCTTTCATTGCAGCCTCGTTTGAATGCCGCGGTTGCCCAAAATGTGTATGGAACGGTGTTAGTCAACGCTAGCTGGCTACTGTAGCTAGCTAGCATCTTTACAACAATTTGATGCAGTCAAGACAGGCATTACACGATGGTATGACAGATAACCTATGACAGCAGCAAGTTTGTCTACCTAGCGCCAGTCGGTTTTCTCTCTCACAATCTCTCTCTCTCCCTCTATGCCACACAAATAGACTGAAACACACTACAGGTCTTCTCGGATCTACCCAAACCCAATTACCCGAGATCTGACCCGGGATCTTGGTGGACACGGATCTGTGTAAAAAATATGTGAAATAACGACTGTTCCTAGTTCCTAAACAACATAAATGCAAATTCCACACATGTAGGTTACATTTTATTATCTTAAATTATTGTCAGGGAGTTTCCTTTCATCAAACAAATGTGTCAAAATATAATTTAATAACATCTGTATGTAATTCCTTTTACTAAAATGAGCCACTGCATGTGACACGGGGTAAAATAGGCCGCGGTTTCCCAAACGGGGTTTATCAAACTGGGTTTCCCAAACGGGGTTTCCCAAACAGGGTTTCCCACAAACGGGGTTTCCCAAACGGGGTTTCCCACAAACGGGGTTTCCCAAACGGGGTTTATCAAACGGGGTTTATCAAAAGGGGTTTCCCAAACGGGGTTTATCAAACGGGGTTTCCCAAACGGGGTTTCCCAAAGATACCGTTTCACAGAAATGTTCACAGAAATTTCACTTCTAGAAATGGTCAGATTTTTGGCTGATTTAAGATCAACTTCAACCGTGTTACTTTATTTGGCATCTAGGCACTTACTATAGTCATTTATTTATTTAAGTTAACACTGCCTTGTACTCCACCTTTTTGGTATTTTTTTACCAGTACAAAGGTATGGTCTTCAAGCTATAGAAGATGGCAAAAGATTTAATAGTAATAATACTTGATTGGACTTACATTACATTTTTATAGACAACCAAAGCTCTTTACATAGTAGGGGGAAACTCAGCCTAACCCTACTTACAAATTCTTTATTTGTATGTATTTTATTGGCCTCTCCGCCCCACTCCTCGGAGGACAAAAGTAACTTTTAGATTATTTTTTTTACAAATACTGTATCTTTTGAACTTCTTCTTGTTCATTTCAGCAGCATCTCTTTGGTTTTTGCTTGTCTTTCCCCTGGTGACGTTTGTATGTCTTTGTGCCACTTGAAATGGAACACCATTGAATGGGAGACTTTTACTCTCCCAACTGAGTTATTTTTTTTCTGCCAAAGGCGTTGCATCTGTTAAAGGTCAATAATATGATACATTACTATTAGAATGAAAGGCTTGTAGGCAAGCCAACAGTTTTGCGCTATCAAATAGAAAAACTCCTCTGTGCTTGGAATGGAATCCCTTATGGTAGCTAGTTAGCTCATTTTAGATGAGAGTAGCAAAAGTTAGCTACTAGTTATCTGAAAAAGAAAAAACAACTTACCCTTTTGCCCAAAAACTTTTGTCCTTTCTCAGTGTTCTGAAATGTTAGTGACGTTGCCAATTCTTGTTCCCAAATGTGTTTAGTTATGTGGTCCTCAAAACTTGAACTCAAGATTTGCCATTTCAAAAATGAGGCACTTCCCGCGAAGACGCATCATCACATTCCCTCATCCGATTGGTCGGGTAGGCGGGCCTTCTAGCTTTGTGGCTGTGGTAACTATTGATGACTAGGAAAAACCTACAGGCAAGTCATCTGAAGGAGAATAATTTATACACGGAGGGGCAAGAGCTGAGCTATTTCATGTATTTATTTTATTTATGACATTTACTAGTTTATTTAGGCTATTCATTTATTTGTTATCTAGGCACACAATTTTGTAGCATAGGCTATTGTTCTATTTTCTTTGGGCTATTTTTGTTATTTAAAATAATTTGTTAACTAATGTTGAACTAATGTTGAATGACTCGAGTGAAGTGTGATATTTGTCATCATAAAGCTCATACATAGTGTCATGGCTTTTGTTAAAAAATAAACAAGTTATACCAAAAATGTCAGCGTTAGCGACACTATCTTTGATTGTCTTTTAAAAATAACATTGTTGACCAAGTTAATCTGTGTGTGTGTGTGTGTGTGTGTGTGTGTGTGTGTGTGTGTGTGTGTGTGTGTGTGTTTGGGCGTGCGCATGTGCATTAGACTGATTGCCTGGCCATCGCTGACTGTATTAACTGTCCTACAATTACCACACAAAAAATCCTCATCTGAAAAATGTGGTCAACAGGCTCAGGCAGCACTGTCAGGAATACTGCAACTATGTCGCCCTCCCTGCAAAAACACCCACTTCCTCCTCCTCCTCCAGCCTGCTTTTCCCACAAACACACAGACAAAGGCCCTCAGCAGCCAAGCTAAATACGAAACAGCACACCACTCTCTCTCTCTCTCTCTCTCTCTCTCTCTCTCTCTCTCTCTCTCTCTCTCTCTCTCTCTCTCTCTCTCTCTCTCTCTCTCTCTCTCTCTCTCTCTCTCTCTCTCGGACTGTATATACATCTAATAGTGATTTTACTGCTTCTTGTGGAAAGTACTGCACTTGGTGGTGTGTGCTCATTAGTTCTAAGGGAGGATGTGTTTGTGAGTTGAGTATTGTGGAAGAGGAAAGCTACTTGAGTTCCTTACCGTATGAACTTACGCAGGAGCTGACAGCAACAGGGGGGCGTGCTGATTAAAGTGACTGCGTGTGTCTGCAGGTGTTTATTATTTCCCTCAGAGGATAAGACACTTTGACGCCTTTTATCACCCGCTAAGTGGAGGGTACATATCTGCACAGAGAGAGAGAGAGAGAGAGAGAGAGGTCAAGTCCAGGGTGTTCCTCACAACTCAGTGTTGACACACTACTAAGGCCATATTCCCAATAGAAGAGATGAAGGACAGTCTGAGGAGACTGGCGGGAATAGATTTCTACTTTTCAATTCACATTACATCCTTGTGTTTCTTTTGTTGTGGCTGGCAACTCAACATTCTTGGTCCCCAGCTCAAATTGATCATAGATTTCACAGTAGCCACTAGCAAGTACAAACTATTTAACAATCCAAGCAACTTTTCTTCTTAAACATATTACAATATTGAATAATACAACCCAACCATATTACACTCTTGAATTATGCAACAATCCACCAGTATATTTTTTTATATTTGAGATTCTTCAAAGTATCCACCCTTTGCCTTGAGGACAGCTTTGCACACTCTTGGTATTCTCTCAACCAGCTTCATGAGGTGCTCACCTGGAATGCATTTCAATTAACAGGCGTGCCTTGTTAAAAGTTAATTTGTGGAATTTATTTCCTTCTTAATGTGTTTGAGCCAATCAGTTGTGTTGTGACAATGTAGGGGTGGTATACAGAAGATATCCCTATTTGGTAAAAGACCAAGTCCATATTCTGGCAAGAACAGCTCAAATAAGAAAAGAGAAACAACAGTCCATCATTACTTTAAGACATGAAGGTCAGTCAATCCGGAAAATATCATGTTTCTTCAAGTGCAGTTGCAAAAATCATCAAGCACTATGATGAAACTAGCTCTCATGAGGACTGCCACAGGACAGGAAGACCCAGAGTTCATTAGAGTTACCAGCCTCAGAAATTGCAGCCCAAATAAATGGTATACAGAATTCAAGCAACATCAACTGTTCAGATGACACTGTCCAGGTGACACTTGGTGAATCAGGACTTCATGGTCGAATTGCTGCAAAGAAACCACTACCAAAGGACACCAATAAGAAGAAGAGACTTGCCAAGAAACATGAGCAATGGACTTAAAAAAAAAAAAAGATAGAATTTCCGAAACATACAATATACTTGCAGTGAAGCCGCTCAGAGTGACACACAGAAGCATCCAGGGTCAATGCTCATTGGCACAGATCTCCCACCAGGCCAAAAAACGTGAACCTGAACCCACTAAGATGCCCCCTCCCCACAGTTCCCTAATAGCTGTCCCTCAACCATTCGAGACCCCTTAATTCCATCCCCCTAATAATCCCCCAATGCACCAACAGCCAAGAGAATGAACTAAAGAGAAAAATGAAAGACAGAACAAAATAGCAAACAACAATTCAAAAAAAAATATATATTTAAAACAAAGGACATCAAATCATAACATGCCAAATGTATATGTTTGTGAGCATGTCTGGCACTATTACATGTATGTGTGTGTTCTTGTACTGTGCCTTGCGACAGTATTCGGCCCCCTTGAACTTTGTGACCTTTTGCCACATTTCAGGCTTCAAACATAAAGATATAAAATTGTATTTTTTTGTGAAGAATCAACAACAAGTGGGACACAACCATGAAGTGGAATGACATTTAGTGGATATTTCAAACTTTTTTAACAAATCAAAAACTGAAAAATTGGGCATGTAAAATTATTCAGCCCCCTTAAGTTAATACTTTGTAGCGCCACCTTTTGCTGTGATTACAGCTGTAAGTCGCTTGGGGTATGTCTCTATCAGTTTTGCACATCGAGAGACTGAAATTTTTTCCCATTCCTCCTTGAAAAACAACTCGAGCTCAGTGAGGTTGGATGGAGAGCATTTGTGAACAGCAGTTCTTTCCACAGATTCTCGATTGGATTCAGGTCTGGACTTTGACTTGGCCATTCTAACACCTGGATATGTTTGTTTTTGAACCATTCCATTGTAGATTTTGCTTTATGTTTTGGATCATTGTCTTGTTGGAAGACAAATCTCCGTCCCAGTCTCAGGTCTTTTGCAGACTCCATCAGGTTTTCTTCCAGAATGGTCCTGTATTTGGCTCCATCCATCTTCCCATCAATTTCAACCATCTTCCCTGTCCCTGCTGAAGAAAAGCAGGCCCAAACCATGATGCTGCCACCACCATGTTTGACAGTGGGGATAGTGTGTTCAGCTGTGTTGCTTTTACGCCAAACATAACGTTTTGCATTGTTGCCAGAAAGTTCAATTTTGGTTTCATCTGACCAGAGCACCTTCTTCCACATGTTTGGTGTGTCTCCCAGGTGGCTTGTGGCAAACTTTAAACAACACTTTTTATGGATATCTTTAAGAAATGGCTTTCTTCTTGCCACTCTTCCATAAAGGCCAGATTTGTGCAATATACGACTGATTGTTGTCCTATGGAAAGAGTCTCCCACCTCAGCTGTAGATCTCTGCAGTTCATCCAGAGTGATCATGGGCCTCTTGGCTGCATCTCCGATCAGTCTTCTCCTTGTATGAGCTGAAAGTTTAGAGGGACGGCCAGGTCTTGGTAGATTTGCAGTGGTCTGATACTCCTTCCATTTCAATATTATCGCTTGCACAGTGCTCCTTGGGATGTTTAAAGCTTGGGAAATCTTTTGGTATCCAAATCCGGCTTTAAACTTCTTCACAACAGTATCTCGGACCTGCCTGGTGTGTTCCTTGTTCTTCATGATGCTCTCTGCGCTTTTAACGGACCTCTGAGACTATCACAGTGCAGGTGCATTTATACGGAGACTTGATTACACACAGGTGGATTGTATTTATCATCATTAGTCATTTAGGTCAACATTGGATCATTCAGAGATCCTCACTGAACTTCTGGAGAGAGTTTGCTGCACTGAAAGTAAAGGGGCTGAATAATTTTGCACACCCAATTTTTCAGTTTTTGATTTGTTAAAAAAGTTTGAAATATCCAATAATTGTTGTTCCACTTCATGATTGTGTCCCACTTGTTGTTGATTCTTCACAAAAAAATACAGTTTTATATCTTTATGTTTGAAGCCTGAAATGTGGCAAAAAGTCGCAAAGTTAATGGGGGCCGAATACTTTCGCAAGGCACTGTATGTGTTTATTTGTATGAGAGTGTGTGTATATGCATGTGTACAAACACCTGCAGGGCATCAGCCTCAGGCAACCCGGCATTAGTTGTAAAAACACTACCCCTCAGTGTCATTCAAACATACTTTTTATTATGTTTTATTTTGACTTTTATTTGTTTATTTATTTTACTTTTTTTTGGACCATCATTCTATCTCCTGCTCTATCCCACAGCAACTCCACTCCCACTTGTCTCCAATGGACATTAGACCGGTGGAAAATATTAGATATTTGGTTCCAACCACTGTGTCTTTGTGAGTAGGTGAACGGATGATTTCCGCATGTTTGGTTCCCACTGTGAAGCATGGAGGAGGAGGTGTGATTATGCGGGGGTGCTTTGCTGGTGACACTTTTGGTGATTTATTCAAGGCCCACTTCACCAGCATGGCTACCACAGCATTCTGCTGGGATACACCATCCTATCTGGTTTGCGCTTAGTGGGACAATGACCCAAAACACCAAGAATTTGACCAAGAAGGAGAGTGATGGAGTGCTGCATCAGATGACCTGGCCTCCACAATCACCTGACCTCAACCCAAATGAGATGGTTTGGGATGAGTTGGACCGCAGAGTGAAGGAAAAGCAGACAAGTGCTCAACATATGTGGGAACTCCTTCAAGACTGTTGGAAAATAATTCCAGGTGAAGCTGGTTGAGATAATGCCAAAGTGTGCAAAGCTGTCACCAAGGCAAATGGTGGCTACTTTGAAGAATATAAAGTAAAGGATATATTTGGATTTGTTTAGCACTTTTTGGTTACTACATGATTCCATACAGTATGTGTTATTTCGTAGTTTTGATGTCTTCACTAGCATTCTAGAATGTAGTCAATAGTAAAAAATAAAAAAAAATGTTAAAAACTTGAATGAATAGGTGTGTCCAAACGTTTGACTGGTACTGTATATATACACTACTCAACAAAAATAAAGGGAACACTTAAACAACACAACCAAGTCAATCACACTTCTGTGAACTCAAACTGTCCACTTAGGAAGCAACACTGATTGACAATAAATTTCACATGCTGTTGTGCAAATGGAATAGACAACATTATAGGCAATTAGCAAGACACCCCCAATAAAGGAGTGGTTCTGCAGGTGGTGACCACAGACCACTTCTCAATTCCTATGCTTCCTGGCTGATGTTTTGGTCACTTTTAATAATGGCGGTGATTTCACTCTAGTGGTAGCATGAGACGGAGTCTACAACCCACACAAGTGGCTCAGGTAGTGCAGCTCATCCAGGATGGGACATCAATGTGAGCTGTGGCAAGAAGGTTTGCTGTGTCTGTCAGCGTAGTGTCCAGAGCTTGGAGGCGCTACCAGGAGACAGGCCAGTACATCAGGAGACGTGGAGGAGGCCGTAGGAGGGCAACAACCCAGCAGCAGAACCGCTACCTCCGCCTTTGTGCAAGGAGGAGCAGGAGGAGCACTGCCAGAGCCCTGCAAAATGATCTCCAGCAGGCCACAAATGTGCATATGTCTGCTCAAACGGTCAGAAACAGACTCCATGAGGGTGGGATGAGGGCCCGACGTCCACAGGTGGGGGTTGTGCTTACAGCCCAACACCGTGCAGGATGTTTGGCATTTGCCAGAGAACACCAAGATTGGCAAATTCGCCACTGGCGCCCTGTGCTCTTCACAGATGAAAGCAGGTTCACACTGAGCACATGTGACAGACGTGACAGAGTCTGGAGATGCCGTGGAGAACGTTCTGCTGCCTGCAACATCCTCCAGCATGACCGGTTTGGCGGTGGGTCAGTCATGGTGTGGGGTGGCATTTCTTTGGGGGGCCGCACAGCCCATGTGTTCGCCAGAGGTAGCCTGACTGCCATTAGGTACCGAGATGAGATCCTCAGACCCCTTGTGAGACCATATGCTGGTGCGGGTGGCCCTGGGTTCCTCCTAATGCAAGACAATGCTAGACCTCATGTGGCTGGAGTGTGTCAGCAGTTCCTGCAAGAGGAAGGCATTGATGCTATGGACTGGCCTGTCCGTTCCCCAGACCTGAATCCAATTGAGCACATCTGGGACATCATGTCTCGCTCCATCCACCAACGCCACGTTGCACCACAGACTGTCCAGGAGTTGGCGGATGCTTTAGTCCAGGTCTGGGAGGAGATCCCTCAGGAGACCATCCGCCACCTTATCTGGAGCATGCCCAGGCATTGTAGGGAGGTCATACAGGCACGTGGAGGCCACACACACTACTGAGCCTCCTTGACAGAACTAAACAAGCATGTGCGAGCAAGGAGGCCTACAAACCTGACTCCGTTACACCAACTCTGTCAGGAGGAATGGGCCAAAATTCACCCAACTTATTGTGGGAAGCTTGTGGAAGGCTACCCAAAATGTTTGAACAGTTAAATAATTTAAAGGCAATGCTACCAAATACTAATTGAGTGTATGTAAAGTTCTGACCCACTGAGAATGTGATGAAATAAATAAAAGCTGAAATGAATCATTCTCGCAATCATTATTCTGACATTTTACATTCTTAAAATAAAGTGGTGATCCTACCTGACCTAACACAGGGAATATTTACTCTGAATAAATGTCAGGAATTGAGAAAAACTGAGTTTAAATGTATTTGGCTGAGGTGTATGTAAACTTCCAACTTCAACTGTAGCTGTGTGTCCTCTTTGGAGTGGTTGAGTTATTATTTGGCTGAAGGAAGAGAGAGATCTTCTAAAATGGCGTACAAACTAGCTAGGGCTTTCCGTAACAGCATGCCAAGGGCATGCTCATACACCTGTATTTATTTGTTGTGTTGCTACTGTCAGAATCAGTCAAAAGCCTGAACTTTTATTTATATACTACTAGAGAACAAATGGTGAGAGGGTACTTCAAGCACAGTATAGTAATGTTTGTGTGCTTGCTTGCTTGCACGTGCTTGTGTGCCTACATACTTGCACATCTGAGTGCATTCTCTGTGTGTGTATTCTATTGCGGGAATAAAGACGGGAGGTGACTTACCATTCACTGTCTTCACAGTCCTTACCTCTCTGCCTCCTGTGATGAGTCCTCTCCTCTCCTCTACATCTCCTCTTCCTAGATTAGTCACTATGCTAAGTAGCTCAATTCTGCTTTCACAATTGGAGGGAAATGACATAAGTTGTTCTCAATAGAAGTTTACCTAATCTACCCGTGCATGAGCAGCGGTAGTGGCTAGAACAAGAGCCCAGACCAATCCTTATGCACTCCCAGGCACCCTGAGGGAAGCCATAATATGTCAATCTGTTGCTGGGACTACGGCTGATGATTGACAGGTGCCCCGGGGCTGTCAGTCAGCGTGTGGTCCAGACAGACGGCGGCAGTAGCCTGGATTTATGCACTCTGTATAGGCCGGGGAAATTATCCAGTAAAAGACCGACATGATAAACAGCTACACACATGGTCACACACAAGCACGCACGCACGCACACACACACACACACACACACACACAGAGAGAGAGAGAGGGAAACATACACACACAGTGCATTCGGAAGGTATTCAGATCCCATTTGTTACGTTACAGCATTATTCTAAAATTGATTTAATTGTTTTTTCCCTCATCAATATACACACAATGCCCCATAATGACAAAGAAAAAACAGGTTGCAAATATATTAAAAATTAAAAACAGGTATATCACATTTAAATAAGTATTCTGGCCCTTTACTCAGTACTTTGTTGAAGCACCTTTGGTAGAGATTACAGCCTTGAGTCTTCTTCGGTAGGACGCTACAAGCTTCGTACACCTGTATTTGGGGAGTTTCTCACATTCTTCTCTGCAGATCCTCTCAAACTCAGGTTGGAGTTTGAGAGGATGGGCAGCGTCGGTGCACAGCTATTTTCAGGTCTCTCCAGAGATGTTAGATCGGGTTCAAGTCCGTGCTCTGGCTGGGCCACTCAAAGACATTCAGAGACTTGTCCCGAAGTCACTCCTGCGTAGTCTTGGCTGTGTGCTTAGGGTCGTTGTCCTATTGGAAGGTGACCCTTCGACCCAGTCGGAAGTCCTGAGCACTCTAGAGCAGGTTTTCATCAAGGATCTCATTGTACTTTGCTCCATTCCTCTTTCCCTCGATCCTGACTAGTCTCCCAGTCCCTGCCGCTGAAAAACATCCCCACAGCATGATGCTGCCACCACCATTCTTCACAGTAGGGATGGTGCCAGGTTTCTTCCAGACGGGACACATGGCAATCAGGCTAAAGAGTTCAATCTTGGTTTCAAATCAGACCAGAGAATCTTGTTTCTCATGGTCTGAGAATACTTTAGGTGCCTTTTGGCAAACTCCAAGCGGGCTGTCATGTGCCTTTTACTGAGGAGTGGTTCCGTCTAGCCAATCTACCATAAAGATTGAAGCTGTGTGTCCTTGGTGGAGTACTGCAGAGATGGTTGTCCTTCTGGAAGGTTCACCCATCTCCACAGAGGAAGCTCTGTCAGAGGGACCATTGGGTTCTTGGTCACCTCCCTGACCAATGCCCTTCTCCCCCAATTGCTCAATTTGTCCGGGAGGTGGTTCCAATCTTATTTTGTTTTAAGAATGATGGAGACCACTGAGTTTTTGGGGACCTTCAATGCTGCAGAAATGTTTTGCTACCCTTTCCCAGATCTGTGCCTCGACACAATCCTGTCTCCGAGCTCTACGAACTATTCCTTCGACCTCATGGCTTGGTTTTTGCTCTGACTTGCACTGTCAACTGTGGGACCTTATATAGATGGGTATGTGCCTTTGCAAATCATGTCCAATCAATTGAATTTACCACAGGCGGACTTCAATCAAGTTGTAGAAACATGTCAAGGATGATCAATGGAAACAGGATGCACCTGAGCTCAATTTCAAGTCTCATAGCAAAGGGTTATGTACTTATGTAAATAAGGTATTTCTGTTCATGATTTTTTTATACATTTTCATCATGGGGTATTGTGTGTAGATTGATAACCCATTTTAGAATAAGTCTGTAAAGTATCAAAATGTGGAAAAAGTCAAGGACTGCATTGTACACACACACACACACATACAAAGAGTGAGGCATACATTTGTATTCTCTGAGAGCCATCTCTTTATTGTATGTAGAACTGAGTGTGCAAAACATAAAACACCTTCCTAGCTCAGTGACTTTCAACGTGGCACAGTCATAGGATGCCACCTTTTCAACAAGTCAGTTCGTTCATTCCTGCCCTGCTAGAGCTGCCCTGATCAACTGTAAGTGCTGTTATTGAGACGTGGAAATGTCTAGGAGCAACAATGGCTCAGCCGTGAAGTTATATGCGCAATGACAAGAGTCGGCTGGAGTGGTGTAAAACTTGCCGCCATTGGACTGGAAACACATTCTCTGGAGTGATGAATCACGCTTCACCATCTCGCAGTCGGCCAAACAAATCTGAGTTTGGCGGATTCCAGGAGAACGCTACCTGCCAAATATGCATAGTGCCAATTGTAAAGTTTGGTGGAGGTGGAATAATGATCTGGGGCTGTTTTTCATGGTTCGGGCTAGTTCCCTTAGTTCCAGTGAAGGGAAATCTTAACGCTACAGCATACAATGACATTCTAGATGATTCTGTGCTTTCAACTTGTGGCAACAGTTTGGGGAAGGCCCTTTCCTGTTTCAGCATGACAATGCACCCGTGCACAAAGCAAGGTCCATGCAGAAATGGCTTGTTGAGATCGGTGTGGAAGAACTTGACTGGTTTGTACAAAGCCCTGACATCAACCCCAATGACCACCTTTGGGATGAATTGGGACGCTGACTGCGAGTCAGGCCTAATCACCCAACATCAGTGCCCGACCTCACTAATGCTCTTGTGGCTGAATGGAAGCAAGTCCCCGCAGCAATGTTCCAACATCTAGCGGAAAGCCTTCCCCACAGAGTGGACGCTGTTATAGCAGCAAAGGGGGGGGGGACCAACTCCATATTAATGCGATGTTCGACGAGCAGGTACTTCACATACTTTTGGCCAGGTAGTGTAGCTTTCATCTGAATTCACCGTGTCAGTCTATGTCATGGAAAGAGTCGGTGTTCCTAATGTTTGGACACTCCGTGTATGTTCCAGTCTATTTCTCCCGTGATGTGGAGCTGGCGAGGGTAGCGGGTAGAGAACTGATTGATCACTAAAAGTTTATTCTACAGTACTTGACTTTCATCCTGTTTTACACACTCAGCCCATCTGATTCACAGCTAACCGCCTTCTGGTTTCTCTTCGTCTTTACATCGCTCAGCCCAATAACACCACGGCATGCTAGCCAGCTGCTCAGCAACATGCACACGCAAATGAGCATCTGCACGCACACACACATACCCTCTAAAAGGGGGCACAAATGACTTGAGGATGATACATGCTTAATTCTATGTAAAACAATATATACAGTGCCTTGCGAAAGTATTCGGCCCCCTTGAACAACAAGTGGGACACAATCATGAAGTGGAACGACATTTAGTGGATATTTCAAACTTTTTTAACAAATCAAAAACTGAAAAATTGGGCGTACAAAATGATTCAGCCCCTTTACTTTCAGTGCAGAAAACTCTCTCCAGAAGTTCAGTGAGGATCTCTGAATGATCCAATGTTGACCTAAATGACTAATGATGTTGATTCTTCACAAAAAATACAGTTTTATATCTTTATGTTTGAAACCTGAAATGTGGCAAAAGGTCGCAAAGTTCAAGGGGGCCGAATAATTTTGCAAGGCACTGTATATATTTTTTTATGCATATGTAAGCATACCTGTTTAGCTGTCTGTATCCTCCTTACTGGTGGTTGTTTAAAATAAAATATGAAAGGTGACCGACCGCCTCGATTCGGTCATATGTAGCAACGTTTGAAATGGTGTTTTTTACATTAGATGAAAGTAGAGACAGAGCTAGAAAATGGTATGTCATACACTGCAGTTAAGGAACAATGAGGATGTAATTCTTCTTTGAAAGTTGATCAACTTGTAACCCCACCTTTGAGAAAATGGCCCTTGAATGTTTTGGGACACCTACTGGAGAGCTCTTCTTCGTCTACACCCATTCAGCATCGTTCACACCCTCTAAAGCCTTGGCCCCACCCATCTCTTTAAGGATTCACCTGTGAGGCCATGTGGTAAACACACTGAAATGCTTACATGAATAGTAGCAATATCAAAAACAAAATGTGCCCAGATAATATTATTATTACAAGATGACAAATACCCGACACACTTGTCTAAATTGTTGGTCATGTGAGGGAAATGCTATAACCCTCCAGCCACATCCAGCTAAGTGGATTGTTCACTATTGTCTACACATGTACACATGTTCATGAAATACAATAGGTGACTGTAACTAGAGCCATGACTGCATGGAACTCTATTCCACATCAGGTAGCTGATGCAAAACAGATAAAATTACACCTTATGGAAGAGCGG
Organism: Oncorhynchus mykiss; assembly: GCF_057628025.1. NCBI lineage: Eukaryota > Metazoa > Chordata > Actinopteri > Salmoniformes > Salmonidae > Oncorhynchus > Oncorhynchus mykiss. Next base: position 37,307,385 of record NC_143050.1, on the reverse strand, counting down.
GGACTGTGAAGCAACACAAACATAGGTACAGACACATGCGCACACACATACATGATAACATATGTACTATACACACACGTACACATGGATTTTGAGTTGTAGATAATGTGGCAGTGGAGTATGGGCACACAGTGTGTTGTGAATTCTGTCATGAACATATTGTAATGTTTTTAAAATTGTATAACTGCCTTAATTTTGGCAGACCCCAGGCAGTATAGCTGCTTGGCATAATATACCATAATATATACAAATACAAAATCACTCCCAGACACACCTGGCTAATTTGATGGGCCATGTAGTAATCTGGCCGAAGTGAAGTCTTTTGTTTAGACATGTAGCTAGCTAGGTAGCTAGCTAGCTAGCTAAACAATGAGCAGGCATAATCCCAACTCATACTACTACAAATACAAACATTGTAGTTTGAATCTACAGGTAGCTAAAGCTAGCAAACAATGTTCAATGTTAGCTAGCTAACATTAGGTTGTAACTAGCAATGCAAATGGTTTTCTGATTCAAATAATATTACTACACAGATCAGACATGTAACTTTAGCTAGCGAGCCAGCAAGCTAACGTTAACTAGCTAACTAATAGCTTTAACTTGCAATAAAAAATACTTTCTGACAAAATTTGTAACCTGAAAATGCTGCTGCTTCACAGCAGACTGGGACCATTTTAACTCTGTTTTGTTTGTAGCTACATCTTGTTTGGCCAGCGTTGTGTCAAGTCACTCTGATGGCTAACGTTATATCTTTAAAAAATTGCATGGTAGAAAGGACTGTCAACATGCATTGAACAGCTCATGTTACAGACAAAAACATGTTACAATGCAGACCAATCCAAACTCATCTCCCGGCATGACCAGCCCATCCATTATCTCAGCCAGTCATGGCTAGCAGGAAGGTTCCTGTCTTTTTCTGTGGCTAAACCAACTGGGCTCCTAATTGAATAATTGTATTCATATTTATGGAGGGAATACACATTTGTTATTGAGGCACATGACAGTTCACATGTTCCAGAAGGCATTTCTGGCAAAAATAACACATTTTGATTAAAAAGTGTATGTTTATGTTCAAATGCCTCTCCTGTGAAATAGTGACGTGCTACGTATGCCTAGTTTCCTGAAACGAGTCACATATGCTTCTCTGTATCTCTGCTAAAATCTGGGTAAAAGATTGAAAGGAATGTGAGTCTTGTTCAGTACATTTAGTGATTGCTTGCTTTTCTAAAGTCTACCAACCTTTCCAGCAGGCATGCCGGCTAAGATAATTAGACAAGCTAGCTACTCCAACTTCATTGATAGCCTGAAATGGCTTCTTGGTAGCTAGTAATGAGGTTGGGAGATTGGGAAGCTATCTGGGCAAGCTAAAGCCAACTTCATAAAATGGCTCTGGCTAGGACAAATCTGAGGGGGCACATGCCCCTGTGCCCCCTATGGGCATGATTCCTTTGCATACACTCATACACACAAATACATGTGCATACATGCGCACACTCACACGCACACACACATTCAAACACACTTTATCGACTCACCATGCAAAGTGTCCTTGCTATATCCAGCATGTTCCGCTTTCCCTACTATAATTAACCCTGATGCTATCTAGCTAGTGTCTCTTTGTCTTATCACAGTGTGTGACACATTACATGTACCTCACCGCACACTGTGCTTCATACAAATACACCTAGCACCCAGACAATGACACAGACATACACATGCTGACATAACCAAATCCAATGGGGCGCTGATAAATTCATTCGTTTTGGTATTTCAGTTGAAGCTGTTTGAAGCTGAAAGCTTCCTTGGTGGGGGGAGGGGGGCTGGCGCTGGAATGAGAGCATGCCTCTCCCTGGAATGTCCTGGTCAGGGCATCTGGAGGGTAGTGTGCAGCTAGGCTGGTGGGGTTGCCAAGGGAATGGAGCATTGAGGAAATTGTCCTTGGGGGCCAAACAATGAGATGAGCGAGTGAAGGAGAAAGGTAGCTGTCACTCTGGAGGTTGGAAGGGACAATAGGGGTCGGCTACAGACATGTCTAATAGAGTTCTGACGAGAGAGAGAGAGAGAGATAGAGAGAGAGAGAGAGAGAGAGAAAGAAATTCAGTAAGACAAGAATAATTGTGTTCCAAAAAAAGGTCCACAAATACAAATTGCATCTAGAAGCTGATGCACCCAAAAAAAAACGATACTTACCTTGGCCTAAACATCAGCACCACTGGTAACTTCCACAAAGCTGTGAACGAGCTGAGAGACAAGGCAAGAAGGTTCGTCTTTGCAATCAAAAGAAACATAGAATTTGACATACCAATTAGGATCTGGCTAAAAATACTTGAATCAGTTATAGAACCTTTTGCCCTTTAAGGTTGTGAGGTCTGGATTCTGCTCACCAACCAAAAATTCACAAAATGGAACAAACACCAAATTGAGACTCTGCATGCAGAATTCTGCAAAAATATCCTCAGTGTACAATGGAAAAGACCAAATAATGCATGCAGAGCGTAATTAGGCCGATACCCACTAATTATCAAAATCCAGAAAAGATTTGTTAAATTCTACAACCACCTGAAGGAAGCCATTCCCAAACCTTCATAACAAAGCCATCACCTACAGAGAGATGAACCTGGAGAAGAGTCCCTCCCCTAAGCAAGCTGGTCCTGGAGCTCTGTTATCAAACAGACCCCACATAGCCCCAGGACAGCAACACAATTAGACCCAACCAAATCATGAGAAAACAAAAAGATAATTACTTGACACATTGAAAATAATTAACAAAAGAAACAGAGCAAACTAGAATGCTATTTGGCCCTAAACAGAGAGTACACAGTGGCAGAATACCTGACCACTGTGACTGACCCAAACTTAAGGAAAGCTTTGACTATGGACAGACTCAGTGAGCATAGCCTTGCTATTGAGAAAGGCCGCCGCAGGCAGACCTGGCTCTCAAGAGAAGACAGGCTATGTGCTCACTGCCCACAAAATGAGGTGGAAACTGAGCTGCACTTCCTAACCTCCTGTCCAATGTATGACCATATTAGAAACACATATTTCCCCCAGATTACACAGATCCACAAAGAATTTGAAAAACAAACCCAATTTTGATCAACTCCCATATCTATTGGGTGAAATACCAGAGTGTACCATCACAGCAAATGTGTGACCTGTTGCCACAAGAAAAGGGCAACCAGTGAAGAACAAACACCACTGTAAATACAACCCATATTTATGTTGATTTATTTTCCCTTTTGTACTTTAACTATCTGCACATAATATGAAACGTGCAACGTCTTTATTTTTTCGGCAACTTTTGTGAGTGTAATGTTTACTGTTTTTTTAATTGTTTATTTCACTTTTGTTTATTATCAAGTTCACTTGCTTAGGCAATGTTAACATATGTTTCCCATGCCAATAAAGCCCTTAAATTGAAATGTAATTTAACTGAAAGAGAGGGAGAAAGAGATGCATATACTGCATGTACAAAAGCACATATCTCTACAACTGTTTAACCACCTTCTCTGCGATTCCAGCACCTTTCTCAATCTCTCATGGGGTCGTACTGTTTCTCAGAAGGAGTGAAGTGACTCACTTCTCTCCTCCATCCAGCCTCTTATCTTCCCCTGCCAGACCCAAGGCTCTGCAGCCTCTCCTATAGAGGGCCCTTAACTACACTCGGAGACCCAGGCTGAGCAACGTTACAAGCCCAGCCAGGTGACTGCAATCTGGGCTTTATCATCTCCCAGGTCCCCTGAGACTCACACTGCCAGGTGGAGTGAGACTCTGTCCTATTAACCAACTGTTAGGAGGGATGGAGGGAAGGATAGGGAGACGGAGTGAGGCTAGGGAGGGCTAGGGAGGATGGAGAGATCTGTTTATGGGCAAACAGAAGTAGAGGAAGGGTGGAGGATAAGAGTGAGAGCCGTAGGGAAGGTAGGAGGGATGGCTGTTTTTTTTTCGGGCTATGAAGGAGGAAGAGGAGAAAGACATGAAGGAGGGGAGAGGTAGAGGAAGTGTGAGCGAGAAGATGCTGAAGGACGAGGTGAGGTAGAGGAGGAGGGCTTGTACAGGGCAGCGGGTGGACCTCGTTGAGACAATACTCAATACTCAAATACTCAAAGACAAAACATCTACTGTATGTGCCCTCTAGCTGACCTGACGGACAACACATACCTTTGTCTGCTGCCAGACACACACACACACACACACACACATGCCATTCCATTCCCTCCGTTCCAGCCATTATTATGAGCCGTGCTCCCCTCAGCAGCCTCGACTGACACACACACACACACACACACACACACACAAAGATAAATAAAGTTTAATAAAGTGCCTGATAGGCTGCTGCCATGGCAGCAAGATAATTAATTCTCCTCAGATCTCCGGGTGTGTAAAGGTTTTATATGTTTAACTCACACATGGGCAACTTTAATTTGCATTTCTTCTTCCACAAGTGTCTTCTGTATTACCTATGTTTCGCTAGTGCATCTCCTGCTTTCCCCAGTCCCTATTGGTACACAGGTGTGTGTGTGTGTTTAACACTTTACAGCCAACCTGTAGCCAACCATTCCTCCAACCAGTGACTGAGTGTAGGATTCACAGCTGGCCCCTGCATGTGTTCGCTATGAGAGAGGAAACTACTCTGATCTGCAGTACTCTACACACATGCCTCATTATGTGGTGAGCTAATTAGTGTGTCAAATTGCACTGCATGCCTACACATGTTGCTACCATCTGCACAGTGTGTACCGTACGAGGAGAACAGGCTGCTCTTCATATGAGTCCCGGGAAAACACGTTTTACAGTCTCTCTTTACCAATTATTAAATCCTTCTAATTAAAACGTGTGTATTCTGCAGAGTAATAGTGTACCCTTTGGCAAACCTTATGCACCCTTATCTGTACTCCATTGGGCTTATGGTACAACTGTCTGATTTCCTTGTAAGGACGTGACTTATTGTTGATTGACAGATGTAGCTTTGGGACCTATAGTGACGTGCAGTGTCGTGTTTGTTTTTTGTTGAGCTGCAAAAAAAAGAGTTGAGAGCGAGAGAGAGACTCAATTTGGCGCGGTGGTTTGCTATGCAAATTGATGGAAAGCGGTGTCGAGGGGGAAACCGTATGACATTGTAAAATCAATGTACACAAACAACAAGTTTGTAGTTCAAATTGGCACATTTCTTTCCTCAGGGCCGTGGGGTGAGACAAGAATGTACCTTGAGCCTCACCCTCTTCAACATTTATTTCAATGAATTGGTGATGGCACTAGAACAGTCTGCAGCACCTGGCCTCACCCTAATGGACTCTGAAATCAAATGTCTACTGTTTGCAGATGATCTGGTGCTTCTGTCCCCAACCAAGGACGGCCTACAGCAGTATCTAGAAATTTTGCCCAGATTCTGTCAGACTTGGGCCTTGACAGTGAATCTCAGCAAGACAAACATCACGGTGTTCCGAAAAAGGTCCAGTAGCCAGGACAATAAATACAAATTCTATCTAGACACCGTTGTCCTAGAGCACACAAATAATTATACCTACCTCGCCCTAAACATCAACACCACAGGTAACTTCCACAAGACTGTGAACGATCTGAGAGACGAGGCAAGAAGGGCCTTCTACACCATCAGAAGGAACATAGAACTTGACATCCCAAATTAGGATCTGGCTAAAAAATATACTTCAATTACTTATGGAACCCGTTGCCCTCTTTGGTTGTGAGGTCTGGGGTCCGCTTACCAACCAAGAAATTCACAAAAAGGGACAAACACCCAATTGAGACTCAATTGAGAATTATGCAACAATATTCTTGTGTGGAACGCAAAACCCCAAACAATGCATGCAGAGTCGAAGTAGGTCTATACCTGCTAGTTATCAACATCCATAAAAGAGCTGTTCAGTTCTACAACCGCCTAAAAGCCCTCACCTACAAAGATATGTACCTAGAGAAGAGTCCCCTCAGCCAGCTGGTTCTGGGGCTCTGTTCACAAATACAAATAGACCCCACAGAGCCCCAAGACCAAGACACAATTAGACTCAAACAAATTATGAGAAAGCAAAAAGATTTGACAACCTCGAAAGAATCAATACAATTGGAACGCTATCTGGCCTTAAAAAGAGAGTACAGAGTGGTAGAATACCTGGCCACTATGACTGTCCCAGAATTAAGAAAATCCTTGACTTTGTAAAGATTCAGTGAGCATAGCCTTGCTATTGAGAGAGGCCACCGTAGGCAGACCTGGCTCTCGAGAGAATGTGCACACTGCCCACATAATGAGTGGGAAACTGAGCTGCACTTCCTATCCCCCTGCCAAGCATGTTACCTACCGCCTTAGAGATACATATTTCCCGCAGATCACATGGACCCACAAATGAATTTGAAAACAAATCAAACATTGATAAACTCCCATGTCTGTTAGGTGAAATACCACAGTGTGCAATCCCAGCTGCAAGATTTGTGGCCCGTTGCCTTGAGAAAAGGGCAACCAGTGGAGAACAAACAGCGTTGTAAATACCACCAATATGTATCTGCTTATTTATCTTCCCCTACTATTTGTACTACAGCTATTTGCACACTGCTAAAACACGGTCCACAGCTGATAATATAACACTTGAAATGACTCTCTTTTATAACCCTTTGTGAGTGCAATGTTTGCTGTTCACTTTCTAATAGTTTTCTGTTGATATTGTTTTGTGTCTTCTCACTTGTGTTTTTTTTTGTTGTTTAAATCACTCGCTTCTGCAATGGAAACACATGTCCCCCATGCCAATTGAAAATTGAGAGTGAATTAGAGAGAGAGACCGGTGATGTCCCCTAAACTGACACAGATCAACATTGGCCTGCCAGTGACCTCACAGAGGTCGGGGGGGGGGTCACTGTGTCTGCTATAGAAGGTTGTGGGAGGGGGGGGGATTGACAGTACTTACATGAAGGGAGAGTCCACACTAAGCAGCGTTGTCGACAGCTGTTGTATTAGGCGCACGTGACCAGTGACATTTGATTTGCTATTTCAGTGTTCACATGATGTCAAAAAAGTGCGAAAGTTTAGCTTGAGCGCTTGTTTTCGCGCGTAGCCTACTGCGAGTTGTACGGCATACTGGCGTCAGCACAGTCGGGACTGAGTCGAGGTGTAAACAGTACAGGACGTTCCCATCAGTTGTCTGTCCCAGCAGGACGTGTGTGTTCTCCCTCAGTCAGACCTTGTCTTGTCCTTTTATCCAGTTACTCTGTGTGCTAAAACAGCAGACAGCCCTGTAACATAGCAGACGTTCTAATTTACTGTGGCACAGCTAATGCTGACAGGCTAACAGACAGACAGGGGAGTCTGACTACCGACACTGACAACACCAAAAACCTGTCTCCTGGTTTCTTCCTTTCCCTTAAAGTATGCGGTATCTGACAGGGGTGATTTTGTGTGGGTTTTTTTAAGGGGAAAAGTGTCCACTTTCGATCACAAGGTAGATGAACCAGAACACAATGCAAGACATGAAACCTCTCCTGTCAAAAACAAAACAACAATGAGTTATGTGCCTCAAGCGCTAATTGCTACAGTTTCGAATGGAAACATTGCCGTGAGGGGTTAAGTTAGTTCACCCATCTGCAAAAACATGGCAACCCACGGTTAATGTCAGTCCTGTTCTGTGCTGTACCATCGTCTGAAGCGTATCGCTGTATCAACATGCATACTTGGCATGTCTCACATTCTTGGAGTGGACATGTCCCGATCTGCAGCACATGGTACCGCATGGCTCTGACAGAGTGGTAACTATCACTGTCTGTGATAACAGGAGTCGCATTAAATCACTGCACATAGAACAGACACACAATGAAAGACAAAGCAGTGTCAGATCAAGATAGACCCCAGGGCTGTCTATTTAGAGACAACAAATGAAATGGAGTTGAACAAGAACATGAAAACAATGTGCAAAATGAAAGAAACGTTATGCTGGTTGTTTAACTGAGCCTGACTTTTGGAAACAAAGCCGGTTGCACAACATGTATTTTACTCCATTATCCTGACTGATGTCCTCTCTGTCTCTATCTCTTCCCTGTCTCTCTCTCTCTCTTCCCTGACTCTCTCTCTCTCTCTCTCTCTCTCTTCCCTGTCTCGCTCTTCCCTGTCTCTCTCTCTCTCTCTTCCCTGTCTCTCTCTTCCCTGTCTCTCTCTCTCTCTCTCTCTCTCTCTCTCTCTTCCCTGTCTCGCTCTTCCCCGTCTCTCTCGTCCCTGTCTCTCTTGTCCCTGTCTCTCTCTCTCTCTCTCTTCCCTGTCTCTCTCTTCCCTGTCTCTCTCGTCCCTGTCTCTCTCTCTCTCTTCCCTGTCTCTCTCTTCCCTGTCTCTCTCTTCTCTCTCTCTTCCCTGTCTCTCTCTTCTGTCTCTCTCTTTTCTCTCTCTCTTCCCTGTCTCTCTCTCTCTCTCTCTCTTCCCTGTCTCTCTCGTCCCTGCCTCTCTCTTTCTCTCTTCCCTGTCTCTCTCGTCCCTGTCTCTCTCTCTCTCTTCCCTGTCTCTCTCGTCCCTGTCTCTCTCTCTCTCTTCCCTGTCTCTCTCTTCCCTGTCTCTCTCTCGTCCCTGTCTCTCTCTCTCTTCCCTTTCTCTCTCTTCCCTGTCTCTCTCTTCTCTCTCTCTTCCCTGTCTCTCTCTTCTGTCTCTCTCTTCTCTCTCTCTCTCTCTTCCCTGTCTCTCTCTTCCCTGTCTCCCCCAGAGTCGCCCCCGGAGCGAACGGGCCGCCGACGGAGCATGCCTGGTGGTGCGCCGGACAAGATCACCCACACCATGGAACCTGCCGCAGCAGCCACGCCCTTCAGAGTCACCGTGAGTACTCGCCTGCCGGAGCACGCAGAGGGTGTGCCTGCACGCGCCCGTGTGCGTCAAGAGCGTGTGACAAAGAGAGGCAGAAAGAAAGAAATACTAATTGGAAGAGAGACTTCCGGAGACAGGGAGAGTACAGTAGTCTTTAGGATGTCACGTCAACATGAATAGAAGTCTGGTCTCCAGGTGATTCTATGCCCGTCTGAATCTCATTGAGCTTCTCCATAACACCCATTCTGAATGCACTCTGATGTACAGGTTGTGTGGAGTTATCCAGCCGTTGTGGAATGATACATCTGTGGTGCAATAGGCCTCATTTCATTTTCTCTTTTCTTCCCCTGGCTCAAAATGAGCCACTTCTCACCGTGTTTTATTCAACAGATATTTGAACTGCTACAAACTGCAGAAATGCAGACTCTGTGAGTCATCCATAAGTAGCTTACCACCTATAAGCAGAGCGCATCCCCATCAAATTAGAGATGAGAGTGGAGAGGAGGACCTCTAGGTGAACTGTACACGGCCATCGGGAAACATTCAGAATGCAAACAAACTCTTTACGTTGCCGATCCAATGGAAACGCTTCTCTGTCCACTGTGACTGGTTCAAACAGAAATTATTCCTATAGATTGACAACATATACATTAGCTTCCCCCGTGTTGGTTACCAAGGTCTCCATCTTTTGTCGAACTCAAGTTGATGTAGTATGCTCCTGTCTCCTGTCTCCGTCTACTCGCTCTCCTTCCATCTATCTCTCTCTATGACAATGCCAAAACCCTCCACTCCACACCATGTGTCCACAGAACACTATTGCTGTCTGTTGACCGTACCTATAAAAGATAGTTGATGTGCCTCTGACACTAACTTCGTGTACTGGAAGCCATATTAAAAACACATGAATGGTTGAACTTCCACAAAGTGAGACTGAAGTGTGTTTTATGAACCGAGCAGTTGTTTCCACCAGGTTTTAATGGCAAATACAGCTGCTGTGGATTGGCTCGTTGAGATTATGAGTAGAGAACGGAAGTGTGGTTGTGCGTGTAGACGAAGTGTTGTGGCAAGGGGTTGCGCCTGCCGTGGCTAAACATTCATGGTGCGCAAGCGCGCGTGCCCGTACGAGCGAGAGGGTAGGGGAGAGAGTGCAGAAGAGGGACAAAAGGGGGCGAGAGAGAGGAGACAAAGTGTTAGTGAGACACAGAGGAGTCCGACAGACAGCGGGTAGGCTTTATATCGATCGATCGGGTGTCAGTTAAGCTGCTCCCTGCAGGGACCAGAGGAAAGAAGAGAATGAGAAAAGAGAGGAGAGGAGAGGAATGGAGAGAATGAGAGAGGAGAGGAGAAAAGTGATGAGATGAAGCCACTGTGTCTCGCTGTACAGTCACATGACCATTTCTCTTTCTCCTGAGTCATGAGGCCATTAAGTTCATGTTTGGATATGATATGATAGAGGTAGAAGGTACCTGGCACATTAGGCACACGTCTAGGATCAGCTTACCAAACTCAAACCATCCCTTAAACCATAAGCGATAAAATCTTAAACCTAACATAGAATCAGGGTAACTTTATACCCCCCCCCCCCCAATGAGATAACAATAGATTTAACATCAGCTTATCTGCAGACTATTCCATTTGTTTGTCATTACAGTGCCCTCTTCTGGCAAGTAAGGGTACAGTCCACTTTTTGCCCACTGTGTTTACTTGGATGCAATGTAGTGTGTGAATGCGTATGTGTGAGTGAGTGACATCCCTCACCCTCCATCCATCCTGGCCAGTTGCTGAAAGGACATCCCAGCTCTTAGCCCCCTCTCTCCTCCTGAAAGACCAGTCCTGACATCTAAAGTACCTCCTCCTAGGCTTTGAGCTAAATCTGTCAAAATGACTCTCTCACACAGTTATCCCGGCCCCGGACTCTGTCATGCAAACACACACACTGATTCGATAAGAAGACTTCACACACACTTGGTTGAAGAATTCTCTCTCTCCCCCAAACAACTAACCCATACTCTTAGAATGTTTTTATTTTTTATTTAACCAGGCAAGTCCTTTACAAAGAAATAGTTATTCACAATGGCGGCCTACCCCAGGCCAACCCTCCCCTAACCCGGACGACGCTGGGCCAATTGTGCACCGCCCTGTGGGACTCCCGATCAAGGCCGGTTGTAATACAGCCCGTGATCAAACCAGGGTCTGTAGTGACACCTCTAGCACTGAGATGCAGTGCCTTAGACCGCTGTGCCACTCGGGAGCCCATGTGTGTGTAGGGTTCTTTGGCTGACTCCATAAGAGAACCCCTTTTTGGTTCCAGGTATAAAAAAAAAATTGTGGAAAGTGTTCCACATGGAACCCAAAAGGCTTCTACCTGGAACCAAAATGTTTTTGGTTCCAGGTTTACCTGGAACCAAAAAGGTTCTTCAAAGGGTTCTGTAATGAGACTTTCCAAGTGGCACTGCGGTCTAAGGCACTGTGATAGTGATAAAGGGGTCACACAATCAGGGATCAAACCAGGGTTTGTTATCACAACCGGCTGTGATCGGGAGTCCCATGGGGCAGTGCACAACTGGCCCAGCGTCATCCGGGTTAGGGGAGGGTTTGGCTGGGGTAGGCGTCATTGTAAAATACGAATTTGTTCTTATTAACTGACTTGCCTAGTTAAGTAAAGGTTAAATAATAAATAAATGTGGACAGGTGACAAACTATTTTAGGTTCTATATGGCACCTTCATGCTAAGAGTGCAGGATACACAATTTTGTCCTGTTCTCCGCTAAAGTGGGGAGAGTGGTGCCAACCCAATTCGACTCTTCTCGTACAGCCACACAACAAACCCTTGAGGCTGATTGCAATGCCTCGTCAAATTGATTCTGAATTAGGACTTCTTCTCATCCAATCTCTCCCTCTATCCCTCCCACTCTCCCCCCTACGTTCCTCCCCCTCGGTCTCAGATTGTTCTAGGGGTCTAATTGGAGACTCTGGCCCAGTGATTTTGTGTGTGTGTGTGGGGGGGGGGGGGGGGGGGGGGTGTCCCCTCTGCTCAAACAAAAGACATCCCATGGGTTTTGGGCTGTCCTGACCGCGATGATTCAACAAACCGCTGGCGCAGAGGAAGCGGGAGTATGGACACACACGTGCATGACCGCAGCGCGCACAGACAAAAACACGCAGAAATACAGTCCGTTTGAATGAGTCATCTCAGACGTACAGGTGTTTGCATGCAGTGTTGTGGAAAAGTATTTGATCCCCTTTCTAATTGTCTCTGCTTTTGCATATTTTTGATACTCCGGTACTTTAGACGAGGTGGGTCCCATTTATGTCTGGCAAACACCGAAAACTGCATTCCACAGGAAGAACCTTATACCAACGGTCAAGCGTGGCGGCGGTCGTGGGATGGTTTGGAGATGTTTTGCTGCCGCAGGACCTGAACGGCTTGCTTTAATAGAAGGAGCCATGAATTCTGCTCGGTATCAGAGAGTTCTACAAGGCCATCCGTCTGTGAGCTGGAGCGCAGCTGGGTCACGCAGCAAGACAATGATCCAAAACACACAATCAAGTCTGCATGGATATGGTTAAAAAGCAAAACATTTGAAGAAGTTTTGGAATGGCCTAGTCGAAGTTCAGTTCTAATCCCAATTGAGATGTTGCGGCAGGACTCAAAACGAACCGTTCCAACTTGAAAACCCTGAAATGTTACAGCAGTTCTGCATGGAAGAGTGGGCCAGAATTCCTCCACAGCGACGTGAGAGACTGATCAACAACTACAAGAAGCGTTTGGTTGGAGTCGTTGGCGCTTCAAGGTGGCACAACCAGTTATTGAGTGAAATGGGGCAATTACTTTTTCACACAGGGGAATTGGGTGTTGCGTAACTTTGTTAATTCAATAACTAAGTATCACATTTTGCTGTTATTTGTAAACTCAGGTTACCTTTATCTAATGTTATGTTCTGGTTGAAGGTCTGATAACATTCAGTGTTGAAAAAAATATGTAAAAATATAGGAAATCTGAAAAGGGGCAAATACTTTTTCACACCACAAGTGTCAACAAATCCATATTTGATTGTGTATTCTTTACTGGCGTATGTTTACTCTCTGTTATTTTACTCTTGTGTACTGCAGGTCCTTACTGGATGTATTGCTATATTATTATCTGTTCGGATATTTATGACCCAGCCGTACCATCACGCACACACACACACACACACACACACACACACACACACACACACACACACACACACACACACACACACTAGGCCTAATTAGCTGTCAGCCTAGGTGAGTTGGGACTAACGAACGAGGCTGTTGTGACTGACAGTGTGTTAACATGTAATGGTAAAGGGGTCTCCTCTGGCTGTGACAGCCGTATCGTCATACAGCCACTCCGTTGTTGCCGGCATGTTGCTAGCGTGTTCTCACAACGATAACCACAGGCTAGGAGAATATGTGTCACAATAATGAACGGAAAGGTGTCGTTCTGTAAACAGTCAGCGCCATGTTTAACGTGTTTTGCATAAGTGAGTTTGGTGTCTTGGATGGTGGAATGTATGTTATAAACTATGGAGGTTTGAAGAATATTATGTCATTCAATTTTTTACCTTTATTTAACTAGGCAAGTCAGTTAAGAACAAATTCTTATTTTCAATGACGGCCTAGGAACAGTGGGTTAGGGGCCTGTTCAGGGGCAGAACGAAAGATTTGTACCTTGTCAAGTCGGGGGTTTGAACTTCTAACAATTTCTAACAAGGTCAATTTCTAACAAGGTCATTACATCATGTATATTGCAATGTTTTACCTTCGTTTATGCCGTCATTTAAATGCGGTGAAGTTTTTATGTATTCAAGTGTTGATCATCTTTGATAAGCACAGGGTTTGGAAATATGTGGAAGTATGGATCGTTTGCGAGAACATCTCACGACGATCAAAGCACGCGATAGTTTGGCATTTAAGGTTGAGTTGAGGACGAAGAGGGCCGTCCCAGTACAGGTAGTCGTAGGGTGCAACGAGGGAAGGTGTCACTGTGTTAAACTCGACCCAAAATGCCCTCCGTCCCATGTTGTCTTAGTGTGGAGCGGGTCCACGCGGGTCGGAGAGAACCGGGCAGTGAAGAGGCCTGATAGGCAAACCAACCAGCTCACACATCAGTTATACAACACATATGAGCCATGAGTCTCCAGGAGGGAGGTGGTCCTTTACTGAGTTCTCTTTTGCTCATTCACCCTCTTTCACCCCTCTCTCTCTCTCTTGTATTGCTCATCTCTCGTTCCCTCCTGTTTCTCTTACACCCCTCTCTCTCTCTCGTATTGCTCATCTCTCGTTCCCTCCTGTTTCTCTATCACACCCTCTCTTTCGTTCACTCCTGTCTCTCTATCTAATCAGGGCCAGGATTGCCTACCCCTGAGCTAGACGAATGGCTCACCTTGGCAGGGCAGTGTCCTTGGTAGATGGTAGTTGCTAGTTCTATAGCCTGTCATTTATATTGAACCGACTGAGAGTGTACAGTGTCGGTTGCTATTCTGTATGCCCTTAACCCACTCCTACCGAACGAGTGTGATCAGAAATGAACAGAAGTGATCCGAAAATAGACACCATCAACTTGTATGCAATTCGCGACAGGCAGTACATGAATTTGTGAACAGAGCGTTTCAAATCACAGAGTAAATAGGCCAACACAGCCTCATCATGTCCCCCAGATCAAATATGAGTTAGAGGAGAGAGAGAGAGAGGAGGAGTAGTACTGGGAAAAGAACCTGTAGCTTTTGTCCGTCCCTCCCCCTCTCTCTCTCTCTCTCTCGAAACAGCCTGTAGTTGAGGTTCAGGTCAGGGGAATGAGAGACAGGGAGAGAGAGGGAGAAGGAGAGACAGAGAGAGAGGGAGAAGGGGAGAGAGAGACCAACAACGCAAGCCAAAGCAGCCAGCCAGCCAGCCAGCCAGCCAGCCACTAATACCCCCCCCCCCCCCCCCCCCTCCATTACCCTACAGGGACAGGACTCCATTCACTTACTGTAGTTATCTGGCTAATAGGAATGGATGGGGCTTTCATTTGTTAGTCCTACGCTCTCGCAGGGAAAAAGAGGTCGCCTTTGTGTGTGTGAGATGTGGAATTACTTCTGCTTTTTAGAGGGTTATAGAGTCGTGTGTGCGTGTGCGTGTGCGCGTGTGCGTGTGTTTAACTATTCCCCACAAGAAGAGTAAATGAACCAAAATTTGACCAACTGAGGACATTTTGTTAGTACCCACGAGGTCACATGCTATTTCTAGGGGGTTTAGGGTTAAGGTGAGAATTAGTGTTAGGGTTAGAATTACGTTAAGGGTTAGGAGCTAGGTTTAGGGTTATGGTTAGGTTTTTGGGGGTTGAGGTTAGGGTAAGGGTAAGAGTACTTGTTTGGTTTAGGGGTTAGGGAAAATAGGATTTTGAATGGGACTGAGTTGTGTGTCCCCAGAAGGTTAGCCGTGTGTGTGTGTGTGTGTGTGTGTGTGTGTGTGTGTGTGTGTGTGTGTGTGTGTGTGTGTGTGCGTGTGTGCGTGTGTGCGTGCGTGCGTGCGTGCGTGCGTGCGTTAGTGGTGCGTTGGGTCACGCCTGTTCCCGAATTAAAATATAGCCTACATTTGGTGTATAATTTCACTGCAAGAAGTGTATGTATAATTATATATGTGTATAATTCTGCAGAACTTAACATGTGAGAGCTTTCTTTACTGTATTTTTTCATTTTAACATGTATTTTGACAGGGAGTCAATGCTGAGACCGAGGTCTCTTTTCCAGATGAGCCCTGTATAGCACCACAATACACAGGGAAAAAAACACAATAAACACATTAAACTACACATTCATATACACAATAACCCAAATACAGGTTATTTTACACAACAATACAAGTTAAGCAAAGCCCAATCATTTTTAAAAAAAGGACAGATTCATCATGTAAACAGTCTGAAATACCCAAGAGGCATCAATTCCTCCTAGATCTACTGTCCCGTGTCCAGATTTCAGTTTCCATTTAACCCATCTGAACATCAGGCTACAGTCCCCTTGACTTGCCACAGGCCTATTTAAAGTCCCTGTCTTCTGACTGTCGAATTTGTGAAGCGCCTCGCCATCATCACACATAACATAGCCGGCACCCGCTATCATCCTCTTTCACCAATTTCTTTCCTAAACATGACTTTTCGGGCCCCTCCCTTCTCTTTATTTTCAGCCATTTCGCCGCTTTTCTCTTATTGAATTCAACTCTGACGTCCCTCTTTGCCACCGTGGATCAGCGTGAGCTTTTTCTGCACCTCTCCCAAAAGCAAGTGGCGATTGGCATGTTCGGCTGATTGTCGTGCGTACAGTTACAGGCCCTAAAGCTTAGGCACTAACGGACAAGACTGTATCCACACAATGTATTTGTCTTCTCTTTATTTCATCCCGCCCGCCCCGCAGACATAACGGCGGGGGCGGCAGATTATAAATCAGCCCACGCATCGCTCGTGTGTGTGTGTCTTGGTCTGCGTGTGTGTGTGTGTGTGCCTGTGTACTGAACGTGTGCGTGTGTGTGTGTCTGAAATTGCCTTGCAAACTTTCTGAGGCTCCCAGGGGATCAAACAACCTGTGACAACATACCACACACACTCTACCTCGCTCTTTACCAGAGGAGGCTGGTGGGGGCTATCTATAGGAGGACAGGCTCATTGTAAGGGCTGAAATGGAATGAATGGAATGGAGGCAGGTAGCCTAGCGGCTAAGAGCGTTGTCGATGTGCCCTTGAGCAAGGCACTTAACCCTAATTGCTCCTGTAAGTCGCACTGGATAAGAGTGTCTGCTCAATGACTAACGTGTAAATGTAAGTCAAACGTGGTTCTCACGTGTTTGATATTTGCAACCGTTCCATTCCAGCCATTACAATGAACATGTATGCCAATAGCACCTCCAACCAGCCTCCTCTGCTCTCGAACCCCCCCCCCCCCCCCCCTCTCCATCTCTCTCACTCCTCGTTGGTAAGACAGACATGTCATGTTGTGAATGGCCTGATTGGAGGCTGTAACTAAATAAAGATGCCAACCTCATTACAGCGTCATGCCATAAATACTCAAGGTGAATAGTCTGACTCACTCTACCCTATGATTACCCCATTCCTTATTCAAACACTGCGCGCACACACACACACACACACACACACAGCACACATACACACAAACCAAGGTCTGCTTGTCAGCCAAACCCAGCCGCTCAATAACATGACTGATTTATTTTGGCTAATCCCTCAGCCGGGGAGTCATTGCATGGATGGGAGGAGAGGAGAGGAGGAAAGAAAGAGAGGAGAGGAGAGCAGTGGGGCTGTCTAGACCTCCCAGCCATCAGGACTGATGAAGCTTTATTCATTTAGCTAATTGGATTTGAAGAGGCTGGCTGGAGCATACTAGAGAACCAGCTACAGGCTGTGCCTCTGCACCTACATGCGGTTTGGTTACCTTATCCCACATCACTGTACGTTTCTGTACATAAACACACATTTGAAAAGACACAAAGCGTCTGTGGCCGTGTGGCGCTGCCTCACATACCTCATGTGTAGCCATGTCAACAGCGATTGAACTTTGAGTGCATTGTGTCGTAAGTTCCTGTGTCTGGAGGAGTGGACAGCGGATGGTCTTTGTTCCCTATCCAGAGAATGACAATAACACTGTTCTCTGTGATCTGCTGGCCAGGTTCTATCACTAGTATTGTGCCTGCAACAGTGCCACGCCACTTGGCCACACGCACACACTCATTCACATTGCAGGTGTTAATTATACAGGTGTGTTATCAGCGGGATGGAGGCCTGTTTATCGTTTGTTTTCTGTCAGCGTCCAGGGTAGGTGTGCTGCAGGCTGTTTGTGTTTGTGTGTGCCTGTGTGTATCTCTGTGTGTGTGTATGAGTGGCATCGTGGAGGCAACCGCGTCAGGTGGAGGCAACCGCGTCCTCACGGAGCAGCA
This sequence comes from Oncorhynchus mykiss, assembly GCF_057628025.1. Lineage (NCBI taxonomy): Eukaryota > Metazoa > Chordata > Actinopteri > Salmoniformes > Salmonidae > Oncorhynchus > Oncorhynchus mykiss. The sequence goes on along the minus strand of NC_143050.1, from coordinate 37,289,652 downwards.
ATACGTCTCTCGCTCTCTCTCTTTGTCTCTTTTCCTACAGTTCTTTCTCTGCCCAACCTCCCCCTCTCCTCCCCTCCCTTCACCTCAGACAGATTGAGGGCACACTAAAGTGACTCCTCTGCTCTCCTCTCTCTCAGTGCGTCTTAATGTCGTTATCATCACTCCCTTCTCTGCTGTGTCAGCTGGAAATCACAAGCTAGGCCTTTTGTCTTCCCCCAAAAACTTGCTGTGTTCCTTTTCTACGCCACATTTCTCTCTCTCTCTCTCTCTCTCTCTCTCTCTCTCTCTCTCTCTCTCTCTCTCTCTCTCTCTCTCTCTCTCTCTCTCTCTCTCTCTCTCTCTCTCTCTCTCTCTCTCTCTCTCTCTCTCTCTCTCTCTCCCTCTCTCCCTCTCTCCCTCTCTCTCTCCATCTCTCTCTCTCTCTCTCTCTCTGTCTCCCTCTCTCCCTCTCTCGCTCTCTCTCCCTCTCTCTCTCTCTCCCTCTCTCCCTCTCTCGCTCTCTCTCTCTCTCTCTCTCTCGCTCTCTCCCTCTCTCGCTCTCTCTCTCTCACTCTCTCGCTCTCTCTCTCTCTCTCAATGCCAGCCAACAGTTTCTATGGAAACAGAGAGGTACTTGAGGGAGTCTGACATGGGATGCAGATGTGGCGGAGTAGGATCTTGAGAAAAGTGCAGAGAGAGAACGAGAAAGGGAGAGGGGGATTGGGTGAAAGGGTGAAAGCTAAAGCTGAAAAGATAAATAGACGGACTGTGAGTGACTGATTAGTGGTGTGTACAAGTGAGAATGCGAATATTTCCTTTGAGGGCGTGTGACATCTCTCTAAGGTCTCATATAGCCTCATATATACAGACAGTTCTCAATCACCAGGCCTGTCTGTCCTTGACTTGACTTTCCAAGCCTCTATGAGCTATTATCGATCATTTATTCACTGGACAGATATTGCTTTATCAATAGAATTATTACTGTAACGTTGGACTGATTGGAAACATCTACTCATTCATTTCATGTCATTATCCTGTGTCAATATGTTGTTGTTATTGATGACCTTTCTCCCTCCCTCCCTCCCTCCCTCCATCTCTCCATCTCTCCCTCTCTCTCTCTCCAGGGCTTTCTGAGTCGGAGGCTGAAGGGTTCTATAAAGCGTACTAAGAGCCAGCCCAAACTGGACCGTAACTCCAGCTTCAGACACATCCTGCCTGGCTTCAGGAGTGTGGACAATGAGAGGTACAGTCGGCCCAGTGGTTGTACATTAAAGCTGTTTTACGCTGTGGTTTCACACTGGTATTAGTTTGTGTGTGGGGGCCTGTGTTGATACTGGATCTTTGTTCTGCCTTTTGGGGGATTTGTGTGTTTGTGTTTGCTTGTGTGCTGGCAGATCTGTTTTGTTTGGATGCGTCTTTGACTGATGGCTGGTTACGGAGGTCGCTGTTGACATGCTTGTGTTGTCAGTGAAAACCAGCCGAGCTCTGCTCTCCAATCTGTCATTCCAACTCTCCCTCTCTTTCTCTCCTCCTCTCTTTACTTCGGTTTCTGCTTCGCTCAGTTTTCCTCCCTCTTTCCCTCCCCCTCTCTCCCCACCCTCTCTCCCTTCCTCCCTCCCTCCCCTCTCTCCCTCCTCCCCGATCCCTCTCGCTCCCTCCCTCTCGCTCTCGCTCTCGCTCTCTCTCTCTCTCTCTCTCCGTCTCTCTGTGGGCTGAGGCTGAGTGTGATGGATGTGCTCTCCTCTGCGTGTGTCTTAGTGGTGACACTCTTACCTCTGTGGCCATGCTGCTGCAGCGTAGACTGGACCAATCGAAGCCCAGGGCCCTGGCTCTGTCTGTCTCACAGGTGATTTATGGCTAAATGTCACACATCTTACTCCAGGTTCCCTTTTACCCTTCACTTGCCATTCACCACCAGTTCTATTACATGTGGCCGGTCCCTTCATGTTGAAATGCCAGCTCCATTTCTATTGGATACGTGAGTGAGCAAAATAATATGTTTCGCGACGAATCTCGGTGGGGAATGAATGTGGATTTCTGAGTCACGCTGGTTCTTCGCCCTGAGCTCATTCGGAGTGATTTTGATTAGCTGTTACTCTAAAGGAAAATCTTTAACAAGATCATGTCTTACTCAGGAGTTCGAAATCAGCCGCTTTGAAAACAGTTTTTGCTCTATTCAAACAATCCCAATTAGGTTTCATCCCAGAGAGTCTAAGTTGTGTTTTCACTGCTCATCCTCCTACACTAACACTTTGTGTTTGACTGTCCCTTTTATTCGTGTCAGATAAAGACTCTTAGCTCTGCTGGCACTTTAAACGATGATTGGGTGGGATCGGAGATGAGGCGATCTGTCTGCCTGGGCTGGGTAATTAGTAGGGATATAAAGGAGCACTGTACTTGTACGTGGAGTTCTTCTGTCTCTCTGCTGCTCTGAGCCTGTCAGAAGGTGTGTGTGTGTGTGTGTGTGTGTGTGTGTGTGTGTGTGTGTGTGTGTGTGTGTGTGTGTGTGTGTGTGTGTGTGTGTGTGTGTGTGTGTGTGTACGTGTGTGTACGTGTGTGTGCTGCTTTGAGCTTGTCAGTAGACTCTGCTATAGCTGGAGACTACCCACCTACTTTTAATGAGCCATTAGAATCAGGAAGTGTCATCATGGAACATTGTGAGTTTTCTGTCAATGTAGAGCAGAGTGCTGTTCTGTTCTGTTCCTCCCACTGCTTGGACAAATTATACCATGGCTACATGGCTCTATCTCCTTCCCCCTCCCTCCCTCCCTCCCTCCCTTTTTCTTTCTTGTTCTCTCTTTCGGTCTCCCTGTCTCGGACTGTGGGTTTAGTTTCCCTCTGTGTTTTCCTGTGATAAAGCGCTCAGTACAGAACGCAAATGTCGGACAGGAAATTAGACCGTCCAGGAAGCTCCTTATCTCCCCTACAACGCCACAAACACACATACACACACACATCATTATTTTTATACACCCACCCACGTACACACACACGCAAGACTGATAACAGTTTCATTTCTACCATCTAGTATCGAGGGACCCAGGTGACACTTTGATACATTCCCCTACCAGTACAGTGTGTCTATGTCATTAACTCCCCCCCCCCCGTAGAGTGTGATCTCATGTGAAGGAATTTGATGACACTCCACTGTCTGTCAGCTCAGGAACAGGCTTCCCACAGGGCAGAGTCCCATACACACTGAAACTCACATGGCCCACAGTCACATAGAGTCACATGCAACTGAACCTCCAGAATCATCTGAGGTGGGACGGAGGATAGGGGAGTAGGGCGAGGAGGATGGGGAAGGGGGAGGAAGGATGGAAGAGGGAGAACGCACACACCCGTTAACAACACACACGGTCCCATTAAAGCTGAATCTATCTCTCTGTCACTCAGACTGACCTGCAGATGAACAGCAGCTGGACAGCATGAATTATTCAAAACTGTTAATCAGCAGCGACCTGGGAATAGTTACAGGGCATTTGGTATTTTATTAGGATCCCCATAAGCTGTTACTCTTCCTGGGGTCAACACAAACTTGAAACGTGACATAATACAGAACATTAATAGACCAGAACAGCTAAAGGACAGAACTATATACAGTTTATTACAGCACATACAGCCTACATATCAATACATGCACATAATGTTTAGGTCAAATATGGGAGACGCGTTGTGCCCTGAGGTGTTGCTTCATCTGTTTTTTTTTGGTAAACAGGTTTGCTGCTTATTTGAGCAATATGCGATGGAACAGGGTTCCATGCAATAATGGCTCTACAGTATATACCGTATTTGGCTTCCCTCCAGGCTTAAGGGCAAACCCCTTACTCTAGACTAAAATTAAAGACATGACAGATAGGAGAGGCCATATAGTGGAGGGGAGAGGATGGGGATGAATGAGCCACTGGAGATTGACAGACAGGAATATACACACACACACACACACACACACACACACACACACACACACACACACCACAGAAAGATACAGTACGGAGCAGATGTCTGTATCGGCTGATCAAAGAGAAGTGTGGTACAACACAGATACACAGACCAGTCTGTCCATGTTGCAGCCAGATACCCTAGTAATGTTTTATATACTGTTAACCAGCACTCCTAATTCCCTGAGGAATATGTTACTGCGTGTGTGTGTGTGTGTGTGTGTGTGCGTGCGTGTGTGCGTGCGTGCGTGCGTGCGTGTGAGCATGAGTCAGGCATTCATGTGTGTCTCATTTGAAGGAGTGGCAAAAGTTTTAATACACATGCCTAATCAGCCCACTAGTGATATAGACTGCTGCAGTCATCAAGATACCATCTCTGTATCCTCTCTACGGCCCGAGGAGAGCAGTGTTATCAGGTAACACAATGAGTTGAGCTCAGTGGGAGGTCTTTCTAATGGAAGTATAATGACAACGGTATTGATGGGTCAATTTCTCCAGCCCAGATGCATTTTATAGCCTCCTATAGCCTGCTGTTTCTGCTGACAGCAGCTACAGATGTAGAATCTTAATTTGATCACTCTGTTGCAGGAGAACTTCATTTTAAACTTATAGTGTATTTGAGGTTAAAAAAAGGCCTTGTAAGTTTATAATTTCCACTTAGAAATTTGACTTGATTTTCTCTTATGGAACATGTATAAACCCCCTACAAAAATGTCCATTCATTATAATCCACATAATGATTCACATTTCCTGTTGCTGAAGGATTATTTTCCTGCTGTAACAAACTGGCTCAAGTGAAGATTTTTTTTCTCACCCATCTTTGTTTAGCCTCTAATTTGATCAGGGAGTCTTATCTACACACAATACCTCATAATGACAAAGTGAAAACATGTTTTTAGCAAATCTATTGCAAATGTATTGAAAATTAAATACAGAAACATCCCATTTACATACAGGTCCACAGAACTTTGACCTCTAGGGCACATAACAGAATTAGCTATATAAAGGTCTTTAAAAACAGAATCTCAACTTTGTTGACAAGTGGTTCTGAAAGGTCATGAAATGACCTTTCAAGTGATAGTGTCTTTAGAAAGTATTCACACCCCTGATTCAATACTTTGTAGAAGTACCTTTGGCAGTGATTACAGCTGTGAGTCTTTCTGGGTAAGTCTCTAAGAGCTTTCCACAGCTGGATTGTGCAACATTTGCCCATTAATCTTTCAAAAATGATTCATGCTCTGTCAAATTGGTTGTTGATATTTTCTAGACAACCACTGTCAGGTCTTGCCATAGATTTTCAAGTAGATTGAAGTCGAAACTGTCATTCAGCCACTCAGGAACATTCACTGTGTTCTTGGTAAGCAACTCAAGTGTAGATTTGGTCTTGTGTTTTAGGTTACTTACTGTCCTGCTGAAAGATGAATTCATCTCACAATGTCTGGTGGAAAGCAGACTAAACCTGGTTTTCCTCTAGGATTTTGTCTGTGCTTAGCTCCATTCTGTTTATTTTTTATCCTGAAAAACTCCCTAGTCCTTAACGATTACAAGCATACCCATAACATGATGCAGCCTCCACTATGCTGAGTAGTACTCAGTAATGTGTTGGAATTGCCCCAAACATAACACCCCAAACATAACACTTTGTATTCAAGACAAAAGTTGAATTACTTTGCATGTTTTTGAATATTTTTATTCTGTACAATCTTCCTCATTTTTTAATTTCTATTAGGTTGCTTTGTGGATTAACTACAATGTTGTTAATCCATCCTCAGTTTTCTCCAATCACATTGTGAAATCCCTGACTGTTTTACTTCCTCTCCGGTAAGCAAGTTGGGAAGGACACACTATCAGGGGCGGCAGGTAGCCTCGTGGTTAGAATGTTGGGCCAGTAACCGAAAGGTAGCTATATCGAATCCCCGAGCTGACAAGGTAAAAATCTGTTGCCCTGCCCCTGAACAAAGCAGTTAGCCCACTGTTCCAAGGCTGTCATTGTATTGCATAGTTGCAATAATTGCATAGTAAAATAAATACATAAAACGTCTTTGTATTGATACATCATCCAAAGTGTAAATTATAACTTCACTGTGCTCAAAGGGATAGTCAATGCAAATAGTCCGGGTAGTCTGGTTAACAGTTCAGGAGTCTTATGGCTTGGGGGTAGAAGCTGTTAACAAGCCTTTTGAACCTAGACTTGGCACTCCGGTACTGCTTGCCGTACGGTGGCAGTGAGAACAGTCTACGACTAGGGTGGCTGGAGTCTTTGACAGTTTTTAGGGCCTTCCTCTGACACAGCCTGGAATAGAGGTCATAAATGTCAGGAAGCTTGGCCCCAGTGATGTACTGGGTCGTACGCACTACACTCTGTAGTGGCTTGCAAAGAGACGCTACCTCTGGTAAGACGAGGGGTGGGTGTGTGTGTGTTTTTGTCAATAACAGCTGTTGCGCGATGTCTAATAATAATCTCGAGGTATTGCTCGCCTGAGGTAGAGTACCTGATGATAAGCTGTAGACCACACTAACTACCAAGAGAGTTCTCATCTGTATTTTTCGGAGCCGTCTATTTACCACCACAAAACGAAAGCTGGCACTAAGACCGCTCTCAACCAACTAAAATGTAAGCCTATATTCAGTAGTCAATAGTCATCAATGTTGTTCCCGGTTGGGTAACGGGTAAACAAAAGAATGTCATAACAAAGGCATAGGCGTCATCTTGACCCAGTTAGCTGCATCAGTGTCATCCTGCAGTTGACTTGGACTGCGTCTGACAAGGCCATAAGCAAAGAAGAAAATGCTCACCCAGAAGCGGCGCTCCTAGTGGCCGGGGACGTTAATGCAGGCAAACTTAAATCAGTTTTCCAAATTTTTTACCAGCATGTCACATGTGCAACCAGAGGAAAGAAATCCCAGACCACCTTTACTCCACACACAGAGATGCATACAAAGCTCTCCCGTGCCTTCCATTTGGCAAATCTGACCATAATTATATCCTCCTGATTCCTGCTTACAAGCAACAACTAGTGACTCACTCAATACGGAAGTGACTCACTCAATACGGAAGTGGTCAGATGACGCGGATGCTAAACTACAAGACTGTTTTGCTAGCACAGACTGGAATAATATCGGCTTCATCAATAAGTGCATCGATGATGTCGTCCCCACAGTGACTGTATGTACATATCCCAACCAGAAGCCATGGATTACAGGCAACATCCGCATCGAGCTAAAGTCTAGAGCTGCCGCTTTCAAGGAGCGGGATTAAAAGAAATCCCGCTATGCCCTCAGATGAACCATCAAACAAGCAAAGCGTCAATACAGGATTAAGACTGAATCCCACTACACCAGCTCTGACGCTCGTCGGATGTGGCTGGGCTTGAAAATGATTACGGACTACAAAGGGAAACCCGGACGCAAGCTGCACAGTGACGCGAGCCTACCAGACAAGCTGAATGTCTTTTATGCTCACGTCGAGGCAAGCAACACTGAAGCATGCACGAGCACACCAGCTGTTCTGGATGACCGTAGAATAGTCTTGATCATCCAGTTTATTATCCAGTGATTAAACGTTGGCTAAAAGGACCGATGGTAGAGGCGGGTCACCCACTCGGCATCTGATTCTTAAAAGGCACCCCAACCTACGACCCCTATATCTCTGTCTCTTCTTCATGCGAATGACTGGGATTTGGGCCTTTTCCGGTGTCTGAAGTAAATTCTTCGGTCCGACACGTTAGAAAAAAAATCGTTGTCCCGTACGAGGTGAGTAATCACTGTTCTGATATCCAGATGCTATTTTTGGTCATAAGAGATGATGGCAAAAACATTATGTACAAAATAAGTTGGAAATAACGCGAAAAATAAAACACACACAATAGCACAATTGGTTAGGAGCCGGTTAAACGCCAGCCAACTCCTGTCGCACCATAATTATTACATTCACTGTTCAACTGAGGGACCTTACAGATAATTGTATGTGGGGTACACAGATGAGGCAGTTCTTTTAAAATCATGTTCGAGACCATTATTGCACACAGTGAGTCCATACAACTGATTATGTGACTTGTTAAGCACATTAAGACTCCTGAACTTATTTAGGCTTGCCATAACAATGGGGTTGAATACTTTTTGACTCAAGGCATTTCAGCTCTTCATTTTTTATTCATTTGCAACACAAAAAAAAATGAAAAACAGAATTACACTTTGACATTACGGGGTATTGTGTGTAGGCCGGTAACCAAAACATTTCAACCTAAATCATTTTAAATTCAGGCTGTAACACAACAAAATGTGGGAAAAGTCCAGGGGTGTGAATACTTTCTGAAGGCAGTGTAGATCATTTTCAGGAGGCTGGGTCAAAAAATAACCCAACGTGTGTTGTGTCCAATATTTACCCGGTGCTGGGTTTTTAACACAGCATTTTATTTTAGAGTCTAGAGAATAAGGTCATGTTTTTCTCATGTCAACTACCTTCCCCGTGGTATTTTCTCTCTGTTGCATCACGTCAGACAGATATCCCAGTGTTTCTGTGTGTATTACAATCCAACACCATCTCTTCACGTTCTTTGAATCATTAAGCTCAGAACCAGTGGAGCTGCAGTCCTGCCGAGTGTGTGTGTGTGTGTGCGTGTGTGTGTGTGCGTGTGCATGTGCGTGTGCGTGTGTGTGTGTGTGTGTGTGTGTGTGTGTGTGTGTGCGTGCGTGCGCGATTGCTGGGAACACATCACGCTGTCACACAAACACTACTGAAAAATGCTTATCTCAGTCATGTAATTCCTCCTTATTTTAACACACACACATAAACACACAAGTACACACAATAACACACACCCTCACCAACTGTGTCATTTTTTCCCCGTCTCCTTAGTCCAATTACCAAATCCGTTTGCATTACCTAATTTCTCTCTCTCTCTTTCTCTCCCTCCTTCCCCTCTTCCCACCTGTCCATCTATGGGTAATGTGATTATAGTGTGTGTGTGGATGTTTGCAATTGTGGTGTGTGTGTGTGTGTGTGGTGTGCCCGTGTGTTTGTGCTCTTTGCATGCGTGCGTGCCAGGGTCTGGTTCATATTCATCTGTCTGTCGGCAGATGAATCAGACAGCATCTCTCTTTTGATCTCTCTTGGGAACACAAATCACAGTTCAATTGCACCTCCGACGGCCACAGGATGGAGAGAGTGTGTTGGGCTGTGTCTGAGTTCTGAGAAGACATGACTCATTGGCCCAGGTGGAACACATGGCTGCTCCTTCGTGACAAATGTTGTTATAAGAAAGGGAAACCTTATATTTTATTATGTTTTATTCATAGCCCCCCCCCCCCCCCCCTCTCTCTCTCTCAATTCAATTTCAATTCCAATTCAATTTAAAGGCTTTATTGGCATGGGAAACATGCAGTCTGTTAACATTTCAAAAGCAAGTGAAGTAGATAGTAAACAAAAGTGAAATAACAATCAAAATGAACAGTAAACATTACACTTACAAAAGTTCCAAAAGAATAAAGACATCTCAACATTGTACTCCTGAGTGGCACAGCGGTCTGAGGCACTGCATCTCAGTACGAAAGGGGTCACTACAGTCCCTGTTTCGAATCCAGGCTGAATCACATCCAGCTGTGATTGGGAGTCCCATAGGGCGGCGCACGATTGGCCCAGCGTCGTTCTGGGTTTGTCGGGGTAGGCAGTCATTGTAAATAAGAATTTGTTCTTAACTGACTTGCCTAGTTAAATAAAGGTTACATTTTAA
>NC_143050.1:37270000-37275000 GCF_057628025.1 Oncorhynchus mykiss | reverse complement strand
TGTTCAACTCGGTCAAATGCCTTTTCCTGATCAATTGAAATTAGACCAGCATCCAACCCAATAGCCCTAGAGACGTCCAAAAAATCACGAATCAGAGAAATGTTATCCCCTATCTGCCTGCCAGGAACACAGTAGGACTGATCCGTATGTATGATTTGCCCCATCACCTCCCTCAGCCTGTTGGACAAAGCCTTTGACAATATCTTATAATCAGTACACAATAAAGCCACCGGCCTCCAGTTCTTCACCTCCCTCGGGTCACCCTTTTTGGGCAGTAGGGTGAGGACAGCCCTTCTGCAGCTTATTGGTAGTAACCCTCCGGTTAAACTATCATTAGCTACTTCTAACCAATCCTCTCCCAACATAGCCCAAAAAGACTTAAAAAAGTCAACGGGAAGCCCATCAATGCCTGGTGCCCTTCCATTTTCCATGCCTTTTAATGCAGTGTATAAATCCTGCAAAGACAATGGTTGCTCAAGCTCAACCTGAGCTTCTGCAGCCACCTTTGGGAGCCCATCAAAGAACTGCTGTGTCACTGTTTTGTCCTCTTTGTACTCACACTTGTAGAGCTCAGCATAGAACTCTACTGCCCTCTTTCTAATTTCACTAGGGCTAGTGAGCTCTTGTCCAACAGCTGATTTGAGACAATTAATAATTTTTCTTTGTCCATTCTTTTTCTCTAAACCAAAGAAAAATTTGGATGAGGCATCCATTTCAGATATTCCCTGAAATGTACTTCTCACCAGTGCCCCCTGTGCTCTGATACCCAGCAGGTCTGCCAATGCAGCTTTTCTCCTCTTGAGGGCCTGAGTATGGCCTCGATCTCCTGTGGTCTCAACCAACGTCATGAGTTCCACTATTTCAATCTCTAGGGCTTTCATTGATCTGGTGATATCCTTGGTGACATTCCTCGTCTATTGATTACAAAATTGTTGAATCTGGATTTTCCCTATATCCCACCATTGTTGAATGGATACAAAACTGGCCTTTTGAGACCTCCACCTCTCCCAAAAAAAACTAAAACAGTTCCTGAAGTGAGCATCACTCAATAAAGTTATATTAAAATGCCAGTATGCGCTTTTAGGTTTTACATCGTTAATGAACACCACCTCTGTTATTAAACAATGATCAGAAAATCCCAATTGAGTTATCACACTTGATTTACAGACCTGAGGTTGATGCTCAAAAACATAAAACCTATCTAACCTGGCCATAGAGATGATGTTCTCTCTCACATGCGCCCAGGTGTACTGCCTTGTTCCTCCATGTTGACTCCGCCAAATATCACACAGTTCATTTGTTACAAGAAGGCGTTTTAAAATCGTCCTTGAGGCTATATGAGGTTCTTGGTGATTTCTATCTAAATCGCTAACTGTGCAGTTAAAATCCCCAGCAATAAACAAATAATCTTCTTTGTTACATTTCTCAATGGTATTTGATAATGTCTCTAAAAAACATACCCTCTCAACTGTCACCACTGGGGTATATACATTTATCAGACACATATTGATGTTTTCATACCTTGCTCTAACTTTTAATAACCTCCCCTCAACTACCTCTTCAACCTCATATGACAAAGGCAAAAACCCTTTTGAGAACAAGATAACCACACCCCCACTTTTTGAGTTTTTATGACTACACACCACTGTCCCCCCCCACTCCTGTTGCCACATAACTTCATTTTCCAAATTACTATGCGTTTCTTGTAGAAAAATTATGTCACTTCCCTTTCCCCTCATTAACTCATACACCATGGCTATTTTTTTAACATCTCTTGCCCCATTTACGTTTAAAGAAGAGATCTTAAAACTGCTCATGGATAAAAAAAAAAATACAGAGGAAGATACAGCCACCACATCTCTTTACAGAGTTAAAACTGCAACTGAACTCTTTCATTTTCTTTAGAATTTACATCACTTATTACTCTCGTGACCACTTTCTTGAGTCTAGCAATTTCAGGGCTTTTCAAACCTCCCCCTGTAATTTTTGACATCAGAAACTTTGCTGATTCAATAAACAATTCACGTTCAGGGAAAAAATCAGTTACATTGTAATCCTGCATATATTTCTTCCCTTCTGTCAACTTCAGAAATTGACGTATCTTCTCGATCCCATACCTCCCTTCCACCCCATCTATCTCACTATATTGTTGTGACGCGTCAGATGACTCACTCTCGCTATCCTCCCCAGAAGAAAACTCCATCTCTACAACCTGTTGTTCATCTTCAACTGATTTATCCATCTCTACCTTTCTCTTAGAATTAGACCCTTCACCACCCCTTAAATTCTTCCTTTTACTCCTCTGTATTTTGAAAACATCCGCTTCCTTTTCCGTTATTTCAATCTCCTCTTGACCTCCAATTTCATTTTCCAGCACCACCTCAGCGACGGCAGTCGCAATCTCACCTACTGTTTCCCCTCCCTCTTTGTTCTGATCTACCACAATTGCCCCCGTATCCACAATGCCTTCCTCTCCTACTTTTCCAACCACATCTGCCCACCTTCTCTCTTCCCCTGCACCCATAGTATTTTCATCCCTTCGCGGTGGTGCGTTAGTTGCACCCGCACTAAAGCTACTACCAGGCTCAGCGCTCTCATTCTCTGGACAACTACGCACCAAATGCCCCTCTCTTCCACATCCAAAACATTTCATTGATTCAGTAGATGCATAGAAGACATAATCAAATCCATCAATCTTAAAACTAAACGCTAAATTCAGTTCATCTCCTTCCTTTTTTAAAATCATATGCACTTGTCTCCTATGAGACACGACATGTTTCAACAACGGAGATTTGCATCCAAAAATAACCTTCTTTATTGTAGATACGATTTGACCATGGCGAGATAACTCTCGCTCTAACACTTCATCTCTAACAAATGGTGGCACATTAGAAAGCATAACTTTCTTCGCCGGATTCATAAGCGGAAATACCGGCGTCTGTGTCTCCCGCAACACAACACCCCTCTCAACTATCTTATTCACCTTTTCAATTGAATCTAAGAATATCACTACAGCGCTATTCATCCTTGAGGCTGATTTGATGCTATCATATCCAATGATAGCACCCACAGCCAAGCTACATTCTTCCACTGAACACCCAGCCGCAGCAGGAATTTTTACTCCATGCCTCCGACTAAGTTTTTCAAACTCTACACTTCCGCGAGTGGCCATTGCAACCAGCCCCACCCGCTGGTTGTGCCCTCGCGAAAAACCAACCTCAAAGATCCCACCACCCCTATACGTGCTTAGTGATAGTTAAACAATATACCCTTAAAACAACTAAACTAATCAATATATATATATATATATATATATATATGTACATACCAAAACCCAATAGAGTGAAAAGAAATTCCATTCGCTCTCACAATCACTGCTGCTTGACGACTCACTCCCAGCATGCACTCCGACGAGAGAGAGAGAGAGAGAGAGAGAGACAGAGAGAGAGAGAGAGAGAGAGAGACAGAGAGAGAGAGAGAGAGAGAGAGACAGAGAGAGACAGAGACAGAGAGAGAGAGAGGGAGAGAGGGAGAGAGAGAGAGAGATATCCTCCGTGTACAACGTAGAACACCAAATAATGCATGCAGAGCAGAATTAGGCCGATACCCACTAATTATCAAAATCCAGAAAAGAGCCGTTAATTTCTACAACCACCTAAAAGGAAGCGATTCACAAACCTTCCATAACAAAGCCATCACCTACAGAGAGATGAACCTGGAGAAGAGTCCCCTAAGCAAGCTGGTCCTGGGGCTCTGTTCACAAACACAAACACACCCTACAGAGCCCCAGGACAACAGCACAATTAGACCCAACCAAATCATGAGAAAACAAAAAGATAATTACTTGACACATTGGAAAGAATTAACAAAAAAACTGAGCAAACTAGAATGCTATTTGGCCCTAAACAGAGAGTACACAGCGGCAGAATACCTGATCACTGTGACTGACCCAAAATTAAGGAAAGCTTTGACTATGTACAGACTCAGTGAGCATAGCCTTGCTATTGAGAAAGGCCGCCGTAGGCAGACATGGCTCTCAAGAGAAGACAGGCTATGTGCTCACTGCCCACAAAATGAGGTGGAAACTGAGCTGCACTTCCTAACCTCTTGCCCAATGTATGACCATATTAGAGAGACATATTTCCCTCAGATTACACAGATCCACAAAGAATTCGAAAACAAATCCAATTTTGAAAAACTCCCATATCTACTGGGTGAAATTCCACAGTGTGCCATCACAGCAGCAAGATTTGTGACCTGAATACTTTGTAGTGCCACCTTTTGCTGCGATTACAGCTGTAAGTCGCTTGGGGTATGTCTCTATCAGTTTTGCACATAGAGAGACTGAATTTTTTTCCCATTCCTCCTTGCAATACAGTGCCTTGCGAAAGTATTCGGCCCCCTTGAACTTTGCGACCTTTTGCCACATTTCAGGCTTCAAACATAAAGATATAAAACTGTATTTTTTTGTGAAGAATCAACAACAAGTGGGACACAATCATGAAGTGGAATGACATTTATTGGATATTTCAAACTTTTTTAACAAATCAAAAACTGTTAAATTGGGCGTGCAAAATTATTCAGCCCGCTTAAGTTAATACTTTGTAGTGCCACCTTTTGCTGCGATTACAGCTGTAAGTCGCTTGGGGTATGTCTCTATCAGTTTTGCACATCGAGAGACTGACATTTTTTACCATTCCTCCTTGCAAAACAGCTCGAGCTCAGTGAAGTTGGATGCAGAGCATTTGTGAACAGCAGTTTTCAGTTCTTTCCACAGATTCTCGATTGGATTCAGGTCTGAACTTTGACTTGGCCATTCTAACACCTGGATATGTTTATTTTTGAACCATTCCATTGTAGATTTTGCTTTATGTTTTGGATCATTGTCTTGTTGGAAGACAAATCTCCGTCCCAGTCTCAGGTCTTTTGCAGACTCCATCAGGTTTTCTTCCAGAATGGTCCTGTATTTGGCTCCATCCATCTTCCCATCAATTTGAACC
>NC_143050.1:36692500-36700000 GCF_057628025.1 Oncorhynchus mykiss | reverse complement strand
GCGAGAGAAGGAGAGGGAGAGCGAGAGAAGGAGAGGGAGAGCGAGAGAAGGAGGGAGAGCGAGAGAAGGAGAGGGAGAGCGAGAGAAGGAGAGCAAGAGGAGAGAGAGAAGGAGAGGGAGAGCGAGAGGGGGAGAGCGAGAGAAGGAGAGGGGGGGAGTGAGAGAAGGAGAGGGAGAGCGAGAGAAGGAGAGAGAGGGGGAGAGCGAGAGAAGGAGAGAGGGGGAGAGTGAGAGAAGGAGAGGGAGAGCGAGAGAAGGAGAGGGAGAGCGAGAGAAGGAGAGGGAGAGCGAGAGAAGGAGAGGGAGAGCGAGAGAAGGAGGGAGAGCGAGAGAAGGAGAGGGAGAGCGAGAGAAGGAGAGCAAGAGGAGAGAGAGAAGGAGAGGGAGAGCGAGAGAAGGAGAGCGAAAGAAGGAGAGGGAGAGCGAGAGAAGGAGAGCGAGAGGAGTGGGGGGAGCGAAAGAAGGAGAGGGAGAGCGAGAGAAGGAGAGCGAGAGGAGTGGGGGGAGCGAGAGAAGGAGAGGAAGGGGGGAGCGGGAGAAGGAGAGGGAGGGGGAGAGCGAGAGAAGGAGAGGGAGGGGGAGAGCGAGAGAAGGAGAGGGAGGGGGAGAGCGAGAAAGGAGAGCGGGGAGCGAGAGGGGGGGAGCGAGAGAAGGAGAGGGAGAGCGAGAGAAGGAGGGAGAGCGAGAGAATGCGAGAAAAGGAGCGAGAGAAGGAGAGGGGGGAGCGAGAGAAGGAGAGGGAGGGGGGGAGCGAGAGAAGGAGAGGGAGGGGGGGAGCGAGAGAAGGAGGGGGGGGAGCGAGAGAAGGAGAGGGGGGGAGAGCGAGAGAAGGAGAGGGGGGGAGAGCGAGAGAGGGAGGGGGAGAGCGAGAGAAGGAGAGGGGGGGAGAGCGAGAGAAGGAGAGGGAGGGGGGGAGCGAGAGAAGGAGAGGGAGGGGGAGAGCGAGCGAAGGAGAGGGGGGGAGAGTGAGAGAAGGAGAGGGGGAGGGAGGGGGAGAAGGAGACCAAGAGAAGGAGAGCGAGAGCGAGAGAAGGAGAGGGAGAGCGAGAGAAGGAGAGGGAGAGGGAGAGCGAGAGAAGGAGAGGGAGAGCGAGAGAAGGAGAGGGAGAGCGAGAGAAGGAGAGAGGGGGAGAGTGAGAGAAGGAGAGAGGGGGAGAGCGAGAGAAGGAGAGGGAGAGCGAGAGAAGGAGAGGGAGAGCGAGAGAAGGAGAGGGAGAGCGAGAGAAGGAGAGGGAGAGCGAGAGAAGGAGAGGGAGAGCGAGAGAAGGAGAGGGAGAGCGAGAGAAGGAGAGCAAGAGGAGAGAGAGAAGGAGAGGGAGAGCGAGAGAAGGAGAGCGAAAGAAGGAGAGGGAGAGCGAAAGAAGGAGAGCGAGAGGAGTGGGGGGAGCGAGAGAAGGAGAGGAAGGGGGAGCGGGAGAAGGAGAGGGAGGGGGAGAGCGAGAGAAGGAGAGGAAGGGGGGAGCGGGAGAAGGAGAGGGAGGGGGAGAGCGAGAGAAGGAGAGGGAGGGGGAGAGCGAGAGAAGGAGAGGGAGGGGGAGAGCGAGAGAAGGAGAGGGAGGGGGAGAGCGAGAAAGGAGAGGGGGGAGCGAGAGGGGGGGAGCGAGAGAAGGAGAGGGAGAGCGAGAGAAGGAGAGGGAGAGCGAGAGAAGGAGAGGGAGAGCGAGAGAGCGAGAGAAGGAGAGGGAGAGCGAGAGAAGGAGAGCGAGAGAAGGAGAGGGAGGGGGGGAGCGAGAGAAGGAGAGGGAGGGGGGGAGCGAGAGAAGGAGAGGGAGGGGGGGAGCGAGAGAAGGAGAGGGGGGGAGCGAGAGAAGGAGAGGGGGGGAGCGAGAGAAGGAGAGGGGGGGGAGCGAGAGAAGGAGAGGGGGGGGGAGAGCGAGAGAAGGAGAGGGGGGGGGAGAGCGAGAGAAGGAGAGGGGGGGAGAGCGAGAGAGGGAGGGGGAGAGCGAGAGAAGGAGAGGGGGGGAGAGCGAGAGAAGGAGAGGGAGGGGGGGAGCGAGAGAAGGAGAGGGAGGGGGAGAGCGAGAGAAGGAGAGGGGGGAGAGAGAGAAGGAGAGGGGGAGGGAGGGGGAGAAGGAGAGCAAGAGAAGGAGAGCGAGAGCGAGAGAAGGAGGGAGAGCGAGAGAAGGAGAGGGAGAGCGAGAGAAGGAGAGGGAGAGCGAGAGAAGGAGAGGGAGAGCGAGAGAAGGAGAAGGGGGGAGCGAGAGAAGGAGAGGGAGGGGGAGAGCGAGAGAAGGAGAGGGAGGGGGAGAGCGAGAGAAGAAGAGGAAGGGGGGGAGCGGGAGAAGGAGAGGGAGGGCGAGAGAAGGAGAGCGAGAGAAGGAGAGCGAGAGCGAGAGAAGGAGGGAGAGCGAGAGAAGGAGAGGGAGAGCGAGAGAAGGAGAGGGAGAGCGAGAGAAGGAGAAGGGGGGAGCGAGAGAAACAGAGGGAGGGGGAGAGCGAGAGAAGAAGAGGAAGGGGGGGAGCGGGAGAAGGAGAGGGAGGGGGAGAGCGAGAGAAGGAGAGGGAGGGGGAGAGCGAGAGAGGAGAGGGGGGAGCGAAAGAAGGAGAGGGGGAAAGCGAGAGAAGGAGAGGGAGAGCGAGAGAAGGAGAGGGAGAGCGAGAGAAGGAGAGGGAGAGCGAGAGAAGGAGAGCGAGAGAAGGAGAGGGAGAGGAGAGTGAGAGAAGGAGAGGGAGAGAATGCGAGAGAAGGAGAGCGAGAAGGAGAGGGGGGAGCGAGAGAAGGAGAGGGAGGGGGGGAGCGAGAGAGGGAGAGCGAGAGAAGGAGAGGGGGGAGAAGGAGGGAGAGCGAGAGGAGGGAGAGCGAGAGGAGAGAGAGCGAGAGAAGGAGAGGGAGGGGGAGAGCGAGAAGGAGAGGGGGGAGCGAGAGAAGGAGAGGGAGGGGGGGAGCGAGAGAGGGAGAGCGAGAGAAGGAGAGGGGGGAGAAGGAGGGAGAGCGAGAGGAGGGAGAGCGAGAGGAGAGAGAGCGAGAGAAGGAGAGGGAGGGGGAGAGCGAGAGAAGGAGAGGGAGGGGGAGAGCGAGAGAAGGAGAGGGAGGGGGAGAGCGAGAGAGGAGAGCGAAAGAAGGAGAGGGGGGAAGCGAGATAAGGAGAGCGAGAGAAGGAGAGGGAGGGGGAGAGCGAGAGAAGGAGAGGCAGGGGGAGAGCGAGAGAAGAAGAGGAAGGGGGGAGCGGGAGAAGGAGAGGGAGGGGTAGAGCGAGAGAGGAGAGGGGAGAGCGAAAGAAGGAGAGGGGGGAAGCGAGGGAAGGAGAGGGAGAGCGAGAGAAGGAGAGGGAGAGCGAGAGAAGGAGAGCAAGAGAAGGAGAGGGAGAGCGAGAGAAGGAGAGTGAGAGAAGGAGAGTGAGAGAAGGAGAGGGAGAGAAGGAGAGGGAGAGAATGCGAGAGAAGGAGAGCGAGAAGGAGAGGGGGGAGCGAGAGAGAGAAGGAGAGGGAGGGGGAGAGCGAGAGAAGGAGAGGGGGGAGCGAGAGAAGGAGAGGGAAGGGGAGAGCGAGAGAAGGAGAGGAAGGGGGGAGCGGGAGAAGGAGGGGGAGAGAGGGAGAGCGAGAGAAGGAGAGGGAGAGCGAGAGAAGGAGAGCGGGAGAAGGAGAGGGGGGGAGCGAGAGAAGGAGAGGGGGGGAGCGAGAGAAGGAGAGCGAGAGGGAGAGCGAGAGAAGGAGAGGGAGGGGGAGAGCGAGAGAAGGAGAGGGAGGGGGAGACCGAGAGAAGGAGAGGGAGGGGGAGAGCGAGAGAAGGAGAGAGAGTGGGAGAGCGAGAGAAGGAGAGAGAGGTAGAGAGCGAGAGAAGGAGAGGGGGGAGCGAGAGAAGGAGAGGTGGGGAGCGAGAGAAGGAGAGGGGGAGCGAGAGAAGGAGAGCAAGAGAGGGAGGGGGGGAGCGAGAGAAGGAGGGCAAGAGAAGGAGAGAGAGAGCGTGAGAAGGAGAGGGAGAGCGAGAGAAGGAGAGCAAGAGAAGGAGAGAGAGAGCGAGAGAAGGAGAGCGAGAGAAGGAGAGCGAGAGAAGGTGAGCGAGAGAAGGAGAGCGAGAGAAGTTGAGCGAGAGCGAGAGAAGGAGAACGAGAGGGGTAGAAGGAGAGCCAGCGAGAGAAGGAGAGCGAGAGAAGGAGAGCGAGAGAAGGAGAGCGAGAGAAGGAGAGCGAGAGCGAGAGAAGGAGAACGAGAGGGGTAGAAGGAGAGCCAGCGAGAGAAGCGGTTAGTGTTACTGTCGAGAGGACAGAGCTGAAAGGAGGTGAGGGATCCAGTGAATGAGAGGTCGATGTAATGAGTGATGTCACACCGTGACAACCTAAGGCCTCAGCAGATCCACCTGCAACGCTGCCAATGCAGATCACACTTGCATCTCTCTCTCAATTCAAGTCAAGCGGCGTTATTGGCATGGGAAACATATGTTAACATTGCCACATCAATTGAAGTAGATAATAGATAATATAACTCTCTCTGCCCCTCTTTCTCATCAACCCTTTCCCTCTCTGACCCCCCCCCCCCTAGTCTTTGAAGTGTTCAAACACAGACACACACACATCAATGGAAAGACCCATCAGTCTCCCTCCCACTCTCTTTCACACCATACCTAGTAACCATTACCACCCCCCTACACCCTGCACCCTACCCCCCTCAGCTGTACTGGGCCCAGACCTCTGGCATTTACACACTACACATCAAACACACAGTCACACACACCACATCAAACACACACACACACACATCACATCAAACACACACACCACACACACACGGAGTGGGTGAGAGGGTCAGACACAGACAAGGCAAAAGGAGAAACAGATAACAGAGTGGGGAATAGGAGTGAAACAGGAAGATAAGAGACCGTGACAGAGAGAGGGAGACAATAGAGAGAGAGAGAACAGAAAGAATAGAGAGGAGAGAGAATAGAGAGGGAGACAATAGAGGGAGACAAGAGAGGAGAGAGAATAGAGAGGGAGACAATAGAGAGAGAACAGAAAGAATAGAGAATAAAGCAAGAATAGAAAGAATAGAGAGAGAGAACAGAAATTGAGAGAACAGAAAGAGAATAGAAAGAGAATAGAAATTGAGAGAATAGAAAGAGAATAGAAATTGAGAGAATAGAAAGAGAATAGAGAGAGAATAGAAAGAGAATAGAGAGAGAATAGAAAGAGAGAATAGAGAGAGAGAATAGAGAGAGAATAGAGAGAGAGAGAGAATAGAGAGAGAATAGAAAGAAAGAGAATAGAGAGAGAATATAGATAGAATAGAGAGAGAATAGAGAGAGGAGAGAGAAGAGAGAGAGAAGAGAGAGAATAGCGAGCGAATAGAGAGAGAAGAGAGAGAGAAGAGAGAGAGAATAGAGAGAGAATAGAGAGAGAATAGAGAGAGAATAGAGAGGAGAGAGAGAATAGAAAGAGGAGAGAAGAGAGAGAGATGAGAGAGAGAATAGAGAGAGAATAGAGAGAGAATAGAGAGAGAATAGAGAGGAGAGAGAATAGAAAGAGGAGAGAATAGAGAGAAGAGAGAGGAGAGCATAGAGAGTGAAGAGAGAGGAGAGAATAGAGAGAGAAGAGAGAGGAGCGAGAAGAGAGAGAAGAGAGAGAGAAGAGAGAGAGAATAGAGAGAGAATAGAGAGAGAGAATAGAGAGAGAGAATAGAGAGAGGAGAGAGAATAGAGAATAGAAAGAGAAGAGAGAGAGGAGAGAGAGAAGAGAGAGAGAATAGAGAATAGAAAGAGAAGAGAGAGAAGAGATAGAGAATAGAGAGAATAGAGATAGAAGAGAGAGAGAATAGAGAGAATAGAGAGAGAAGAGAGAGAATAGAGAATAGAAAGAGGAGAGAGAAGAGAGAGAGAAGAGAGAAGAGAGAGAAGAAAGAAGAGAGAGAGAAGAGAGAGAGGAGAGAGAGAGAAGAGAGAGAAGAGAGAGAGAATAGAAAGAGGAGAGAGGAGAGAGAAGAGAGAATAGAGAGAGAAGAGAGAGAGAATAGAGAGAAGAGAATAGAGAGAGAGAATAGAGAGAAGAGAATAGAGAGAGAGAATAGAGAGAATAGAAAGAGAAGAGAGAGAATAGAAAGAGAGGAGAGAGAGGAGAGAATAGAGAGAATAGAGAGAGGAGAGAGAATAGAGAGAGAAGAGAGAGAGAAGAGAGAGAGAAGAGAGAGAGAATAGAAAGAGAAGAGAGAGAGAATAGAAAGAGAAGAGAGAGAGGGAGAAGAGAGAGAGAAGAGAGAGAATAGAGAGAATAAAGAGAGAATAGAGAGAGAATAGAGAGAGAATAGAGAGAGAATAGAGAGAGAATAGAGAGAGAATAGAGAGAGAATAGAGAGAGGAGAGAGAGAGGAGAGAGAGAGAGGAGAGAGAGAATAGAGAGAGAATAGAGAGAGAATAGAGAGAGGAGAGAGAGAATAGAGAGAGAATAGAGAGAGAAGAGAGAGAGGAGAGAGAGAGAATAGAGAGAGAATAGAGAGAATAGAGAGAGGATAGAGAGAGGAGAGAGAGAAGAGAGAGAGAATAGAGAGAGGAGAGAGAAGAGAGAGAGAATAGAGAGAGGAGAGAGGAGAGAGAAGAGAGAGAATAGAGAGAGGAGAGAGAAGAGAGAGAGAATAGAGAGAGAAGAGAGAGAGGAGAGAGAAGAGAGAGAATAGAAAGAGAGAATAGAGAGAGGAGAGGAGAGAGAAGAGAGAGAATAGAAAGAGAGAATAGAAAGAGAGAATAGAGAGAGAATAGAGAGAATAGAGAGAGAAGAGAGAGAATAGAAAGAGAGAATAGAAAGAGAGAATAGAAAGAGAATAGAGAGAGAATAGAGAGAGAATAGAGAGAGAAGAGAGAGAGAAGAGAGAGAGAAGAGAGACCGTGACTGAGTAACCTGTCGTCGTCGGTGGCGATGGACAACAGAACCACGCGGTAGCAATGAAAGGATAAAAAGATTGACGAAGGAGCAGAGGTGGGGATGGAAAGGAGTGTGTGTGTGTGTGTGTGTGTGCGCGCTCTTACCCTCGGAGGAGTTTGAAGAGCATGCAGCCCAGTGAGAACCAGTCGGCGCTGCTGTCGTACGCCGTCCCCTTCTGAAGCACCTCCGGGGCCATGTACCCATGGGTACCACTGCAACATGCCCCAACACTTTGTGAGTATCACACACACTGCAGTAATACCACACACACACACACACAGAGGGTACGGTACTTACACACTGGCGTGAGGCTTCTTCTTGGAGAAGTCGCAGGCCAGACCCAGGTCTGAAATACGCACGTGACCATGCTCATCCAATAGGATGTTAGCAGGCTGTGGGGGGGGAGAAAGGGGGAGTGAGAGAAGACGGGGAGGGGGGGGGGAAGAGGTTGTTAACAACCAATAAGAAAGTTGACTACGCCAGGATTTTTTGAAATTACGTGCGGGAGATTTAGCTCGGCGACACCGTCAGCTCTTCCACAGCCAGAGGCAACACTTCTGTTTTAAACTTGATCAACACGGTGAAAAGGCTGACTGGAAGTGTCGCTGCATCGCTATCTCTTCCTTTACAGGAAGTATCACGCACACACCGCAAA